>NC_135661.1:40965739-41015244 GCF_964188315.1 Podarcis muralis | reverse complement strand
GAATTCTGGAGCAGCAGCAGCACCTGCTACCTTTTGAGACCTGGGGTTCCCACCCTCCCCCTCTCCAGTTTTCTGTGGCTTCCTTAGGACCTTCCTATCTTCTTCAGCATCCCAAGAAGAACCCTTTCAGCTGCTGCACTTCTGAGCATTGTCGTCCTCCCTTCACTCTCCGCCACTCGCCCTCAGCCGCCACCCTTTCTCCACCCCCTTCTCCCTTTTGTAAACCAGTAGCTAAGGGGAATGACAAAACAAAGCCCCATTCGTGCTTGACAACCGGAGAGAGAGGGAGAGCCAGCCCCCCTCCCTCCCCTCCTCACTTCTTGCTGCCTTTTCCTTCTGACAACACTCCCCCCTCTTCTTTTCATTTGATGCTGAACATGATGCCCCATTGAAAACAACCCATTGACTCTCCACCCTCTTCTCCCTCCCCACCCCGCACGCACCACCCTTGACATTCGGCTGACTGGAGAAAAGAGCGGCTAACATGTCTGGGGGCTGACTCTTTTCCTCCCCCCCCTTTCTTCTCTCTCTCTCTCCCTCTCTCCCTCTCTCCCTCCCCCCCCCCTTCCAGCGCTTTCCCTCCTCCCAATGAGAAATCCCTAAAGGAGATTCTCTATTTTGAAAAAGAAAAAAGAAAAAAGCCACCACCTTCTTTTCCCTGCCTTCTCTTGCTTGCTGTTTAGTTTCTCTTTTCTCTGTCTGTGTTGCGTGTGCGCTGGTGTCTCTCTCTCTCTATTTGCATCTCTCTGGACTAAAAAGGCAAGAAGGTGGTGGGTTGGGGGGAAGGAAAGGAAAGGAAAGGAAAGCGGGGGAGACCAGAAGAAGACGTGTCAAGAGCAGAGTACCTGTTTGAAGAAGTGAGGTGGAGCTGTTGGTCGTTGATGCAAAATTGACAGGATACTCTATATCTATATATATTTCATTTTCCCCTTTCCCCCTCATTCAGATTCAAATTGTTTTATTATTATTTTTACAAAATAAAATAAAACCACTGTGTGGTTTTATTGTCATTTTTGTTCTCCAGTGTTTTCCCTCTTTTTTGCCATTTTGGGTCTTATTTTCTTTTTTCCCCTCTGGATGCCTTGGATCTGTAAAATAAACCATGTTTGGACTGAAACCACCACTCTATTACTTACCAGGTAAGGCGACTCTTGATGATACCTTTTCTTTTCTGCTTCCTTTTTATCTTCTAATTTAACAGCAGTGTTATATCCATGGAAGAAATAAGAAAATAAATTTTTCGTAGCGGGCCACAGTGGTCAACTCAAAAGGCGCTCCTTAGATGTGCCGATTTGAACCTGTCCACGCTGCTTGTTAAAAGAAGGGCATTCTGGATTTTGATCAGGAGCAGTTTGTGGTAGTTGTTCTTGGGTCAAACCACCACATTTTAGAAAGGGACACAAATTGGCAGCCTGGCTCTGCACTGTCTTCAGTGCAGAGGTGCAGATGACAGAACCCCACTCCAATTAATGGAACTTTTGTAGGCTAAATCAGAGGTGGGAGACAGTTAATGGAATTGCGGAGAGATGAGGATTTGTAAATCACTTTGTACATTGGTGTGGTTCTTCCTCATCCTCTTCCTCACCAGTGCTTTGCTTGAAGTTCAATGGGATTGGGCAGGGATAGCACCAAGGTGGGCCCTAGAGGTTGATGAGATTACAGTGGGAGGTGAATCTGCTGCAAGGACCCTGGGCTCCAGCAATTATCCCCCCTCACTTCACATCCCTCCATCACCCCCCTTCCTCTTGAAAGCCATGTGCAACATGAGCGCCTGTGGGCTTCACCTTGGGCCCTTGGGGTATATAGCATATCTCACTCCTTTTGTCCACCCTGCTTGGCTTCCTAAGTGGTGAGTCTTGTTTTATTCAGCAGCAAGCAGCAAAAGCACTTAAGTAATCTAAGGTGAATTAAGAAGCGTGGTGTGAAGTTACTTTCGAGTTGGTGCCTAATATTGTTTCACGGATGGGTGAGCTCTGATCATGTAGCAGACAGACCCAAAGTGGCGACTCTGAGTCTCTCTCTCTCTCTCTGCCTCTCCTTCCCCCGCCCCCAACAGCTTACTCTGTTTGATTTTATTTCCCTCTCTTCTCCCTGCACCCCACATGCCTTCCCATCCTCTGAATCCCAACAGTTTGAGGAGGGGGAGGCTTGTCGGTGGAAGGCAGGTGTTATCGTGGAGACCTTCCTCTTCTGGGCCAGCAAGAGGTGTAGGTGTACCTTATGTATGTGGCTGTGCTTAATGTAGTAACTGTCAGATTGTCACCCCACCCCATCCATGGTCTACAGCTTGTGTCTCTCGACATGCAAATTTAATGGTTCATTTTAAGGCAGCTGCTTTTATGGGAACGGAACAGAACATGGGGTGTGTGTGGAGAATTTTCCCCCTCTTCCATGTCGCTTAGCTACTGAAATGGGTCACCTGGGCAAAGTTAAGGTGCACCTTTGCCTTTGGCTGCATGGTGACACTTTTTCTTACTTGTCTGTGGTTTTACTGGGGTGGGGGAAGTGAGGAGAAAGATCCGCTTCCCTCCCCACTTCCCGAGGTTCGTCTATCAACTCTGCACCAGCAGTGGTTTTCTAAACCCAGGCTGATTGTGAAGGCTTGGCTTCAGGAAATGGGTTTTCCGTGTGGCAGTTAGTTACAGGAATAACTTTCTTTTCTTTGCAAAGTGTGTCTTTAAACTGATGCAAAGTTTCCTGGACTGCGGTAGGAGAGGCAGGACTTAGTTCTGAAAGCTACGGTACTGGGTCTGTGTGAACGTGTTCATTCCAGGGTTTGCCAGATGAGTTGCTTAATCTCATTTGTTTTTGCATTTTCAAGTCATTCAGTTCTAGCTCAGCTGAAAATCGTGTTACTGCAAAATTCCTTGCACATTCTGAGTGGCTTCAGCTCAGAAAGTTCACCACCTTTGGGAAAGGAAATCTAGTTAGCTATGCTGGTTTCAAGGTGGAGTGCAGGTAAACTGGACACACAGGTTAACTGGTCTGTGTCACCTTCCATATTGACCTAACTTCCCTGAAAGCCAGTGAATGGTAATAATCTGAGCTAGGGATTGAATTTGACAAATCAACCACACAATCCCTAGCATATGTTGACTTTATTCTGTCATCATGGATCAGAAACAAAAGTTTGTTTGTTTGTTTGTTTGTTTGTTTGAAGGGATCAACACATGATGAGTTTAGCAAGCCCATATTAGGCACTTCACCAACAAGTGCTTGTTTTCAAGTCCTGTGTACTTTCATAATCTTCCAACCAATGAGTTTTGCGCAGTTCCCAATGTGCATACTCCACACACATCTATAAAATGAATCCATTTTACTTGCCTCTTAAACGTTTGCAGGGCTGTGCTCTGGTGGGACTCCACTGTGAGGGATTTACCCAGGTAAGGTTCCACAACTGGGAAGGCTTAGCAATTACTTGCCTTCATACATATATTTTAATTTATGGGCAGACTGAACCCAGAGCTGTGCTATTTTTTCAGGTTCTTGAATACTCTCTTCCTTCCTTTCATATATTGATATCTATTATCCCAGTTGCAAGCAAGGAATTGTGTGAATCTGGAGTTTTGCTCCATTCATTCCAAACAGAGCATTAATGCGGTTTATCTTAGTAAACTGTACTGAGGTTTTTTACAATCAAGTAAATTTTTTATGAAGAAAATAGATAAATAAATAAAACTGTCCCGCTGTTCCTGACCAACAGCCCATCATTGTGCCTGGATCCTTTTGACTGAAATGGCTTCCGCCATCAATTTCTTAGAAGCCCTGTCTGCAGTCTGCATTAGGAAGGGGATATAACTCAAAACCCAAAATATACCAAAGCTAGGAGAACGTGACTTACTATTTTGATTTTTGCAATTGAGGTATGAGATGTAAGATTAGATTGGGAGGTTGCTCAAAGAAATTGAGAGTTAAAATGAAGGTACAGCTTCCTCTGCGGAAAACAGGGAATGCTGTTTAAAATTATTATTAAAAGACCTATAAGAGGAAGTTGCCCTGATAATCAAGTATGCTGAACTTTGTGAGACTCTAAGTGTTGTAGTACTGAGTATTGTGAGGTTAGGCAGGTGTTGAAGTGGGAAAGGCATGTGAATATATTCCTGAAGTTTGTATTGCTATTTTTTTCTTCCTTTGTTTTGATTTCTGTGCTACTTTCTCTTCAAGTGAATCCCAACGTGATTAATAAACAATAAGTAACAAAAGCAACAATAAACATAATGGTGCATTACGTCACAGCACACAACATCACAATGACAACCTGTGGGCCAACAAAAGTTGACCCTGCCAAGTCCTGTAATATCATTAACAAAACAATATAACAATTATAAGTAATTATAATCTATAAAACTGCAGCTAAAAAGTAGGCCACACATTATTACATACACACAGCCTCAGTAATCATTAAGATACACAGCCCATCATATAAGAGAAAACTAATCCAATAGAAGTACCTGCGAGCAGAACTATACTTATACTGAACTCCCAGGCCACATTCACGCCATACATTTAAAACACTATGATGCCACTTTAAACAGCCATGGCTTCTCCCAAGGAATTCTGGGAGCTGTAGTTTTGTTAAGGGTGCCAAGAGTTGATAGGAAAGACTTCTTTCTCTCACAAAGGTACAGTCTTCAGAATGCTTTAATGGTCAATCCCACTTCCCAGGGAACTCTGGGAATTGTAGATCTGTGAGAGGAACAGGAGTCTCATAACAATTCTCAGCACCCTTCACAAATGATGACTCCCAGAATTCCTTGGGGCAATCCATGACTGTGGTACCACAGTTCTTTAAATGTACAGGCAATCCTCGTTTTGTGCGGGGGTTCCGTTCTGGACCTCCATGCATGCTGGCAGAGCATACGTAAACCTGCCTCACTCCACCCCCATTTCATCCTGCCCCTCTGCCCCTTTTCATGACATCTTTAAGGCCATTTGGGGGCTACTTCCAGGTTTGGCGCCATGCACATGTGCACGATTGCACATAATTTGGACACGCCTAAACCAGGAGTTGCCTGTATGGTGTGAATGCACCCCCAGTTTCCCACACAACAGTCCCATAGATTTGTGTTTATGAGCAGCAGCCCTACTTCCACGCAGCCTGTTACTCCCCAAACTTAAATTCTTTGCTTGATGTTTGGCTCCCTACCAGGAAATGTGTTGTGCTGGGGAATACAAGAGGTGGTATTACGACCACACTTCTTTCCTGCAGTAGGCCAGCCTTGCAAATAAGCTGCAGCGTTAACCAACTCACCTGCCCCATGCATACCTATCTCTTATTTTGTGGCACAGTGATGGCCTAAAAGCAGAGTTGCAGGGAGACACAGCTTTGGTCAAGTTTCTCTCTCTGTCCACTTGGAAGCTATTGTTGCTTGCTATCGGCAAGTGGCTTTTTATATCCCTGTTGTCAGCTTGTGACCAGCAGCTCTCGCCCATGGCTACAACATTCAGTTGATTAATCGGTTTGCTGAATTGATTGTAAAATCCAAAAATTAACTTTAAAAGATGCCACCCAAATAATAGGGCAAATGATACTTTAAAGAAAAGATATACGGTACATGCTAACACAGATTCAAATCATCCTGTGTTCATGCTTGTGTAGCCAAAAGCACACATCTGTGCATGAGGCAGAAGTGCCGGTAGGTACAGGGTAACCCTGAAGAAATACAAAGCATCTGTAAGTATAAAATTTTTATCTATCTATCTAATCTTAGGAAAAGGAACCCCCTAAAAGCCCCATAATAACTCAGTGACATTGAACATTTGAGAGACTTGGTGGGGAGGGTAATAGAATGGAGGACAGAGGCCCATAGATACAAATAAAGGGTAGGAAAAAGCCTCATTTTCTTCATAGGTCACTTCCTGTTTCATACAGAGCTAATAGTCGCATCATACATTTAAAGCACCTGATTCCCTCTCCCCCAAATAATCATGGGAACTGTAGTTTACTCCCCACAGGACTACCATTCCCGCACACTTAACTAGTTCCCAGAATTCTTTGGTGGACACCACATGCTTTAAATGTATGGTGTGGATATGACCTAACAGGCCATTTTTCAGAGTCACAAGGAACTGAAGGGAGAGAGCTGCCCATTGAGAACTTCATGTTACTGGGATTTGACACAAGTGTGTCAGCACTGCCCAAACAAAAGGGGGACTGTAGGGGGACAGACCATGCTCTGTGGGCATGGGATATTGATGGATTGTTGTGGGGAGGAATGAAAGCTGGGAAGATAGAATTGTGGGGAGGGGGAGAACAGATGGAACCCTGAACCAAGGAATCTCCTGTTAACATTTCACTGCAGGGCCTCATTTGTTTCCAGTATAGATACTTCCAGTAACTGTGGTTAGGCTGGTGTCACCGTAAGAAGAGGCGTTCCCTGCCCTCTCTCATACGAGAGAGAATGCCTCCTTCTTGATGGTGCCAGCTATACTGTATGTGTGCTTTCCCTCCACCCACCCCTGGTCAGATTTAGTTGAATAATTAAGATTTATTTTATGGGGTGATGGCCCTATAATAAGCATCTCTCAGCAGCCTGTGATGGACAACTCTACAAAAATAAATAAATAAAAACCTTGAGTGTAGTAGGAGAAAGCCAGGTAATCCCTTTTCTCTGTTTCTGTATGTTTTGAACAGCCTGATTGCACCTGTGTATGGGATGGGCAGGAAGGGAGACTCATTTGCATCTGTTTGGGAAGTTGTGTCAGGTCAAGTTGCCTTTGCTTTGTGTTTAAGTCTTCTTTTGTAGATGGAACAGACTTCCTCAACTTGGTGCCTTTCAGATGTTTTGTAGTACAAGACCAGTGCTCCCAAAAGCATCTGGAGGGCATCAGGTTGGAGAACGCTGTTCTGGATCATGAAGGCAGTTCTACAGGTATGCTGGGCTGAACCAAGCCAGTAGATGCAAGTGTGCTGATGCCAGTTGTTGTTGTGGTGTTGTTGATGATGATGGTGTTGTCAGGCCAATTGTGGATATCAAGATGCTCCACCCCTTCCAAACCTTGGTATTTCAGGCAGAATGCTGCTTTGTGCTCTGTGGCAATTTTTCGCACCACCGGTGCGGTCCGCAACCCTGCTCCCGGCAACTCTTGTCTTGACGAGGTCTTTCCGCTTCTCAGAGATGACAGGACCTGGTTTGCATTTTTTGCTTGGGCTGCTTCTCTCATGCCTAAAATAGAAATCGATAAAGACTACGTGAATTCTCCATGCTTTTGTCCTGTAAAACCAGGCAGCAGGGGCTCTTGAGAGGTCCTTGGGCAGAGATGAGGAGAATTCCTTTTTCCTTTCTCTCCCTACTACATCCTTCTCCCCCCCCCCCCATTTTTATTTACATGCTCCAATCAAGCAAGAATTACTTATGGTGCCTCCTGTCGTGTGAAACTTCTCTGTTTTATTGTAATTGCTGAAGCACTAATTCCTGCTCCCTGTAAAAACCAACCAGCATTTAATCTAGGGATGGTTATTTTAGGCAGATGCAAAGAGATTCCAGGATGTGATAGGAAGCCATAGACGGACACAGTTCCAGCGAGTTTCCCAAAGGCTCTAATGTATTCCCCCTCCCTCTCCTAATTCAGTTCCCCCACCCCCATCTTCTTCTCTGGGCATCCATCAGGTGGTCTATTTTCTTCTCTGGAAGCACCAGAGAGCGGGGTGGGGTGGGGTGGAATGGGAGGGAAGGTGCATTGAAGTGTCAGGCTGTGAGATCCGAAGCAATTAAGGAAAATTATGTGTGGACTGTTCAGGCTGCTGTCAAACAGCGAAATTATTGTGCATAGCCATTCCAGGCTACCAGAAGACGTTAGAAATGCTAATCGCACAGGTAGGGTCACAGCAGATAGAAATTTCAACCTTCTCCGAATTGAATTTAACTGGGGGTGGGAGTGGAGAGAGAGAGAGAGGGAGGAAGAAAGGCAGAGAGATTGTTCCCATTCTAGAAAGTGCCATCAGGCACCATAACTGTATCTGTGCCATCTTGGACTAGCTCCTCCTGTTCTGCCTGGTGATTCTTCCTGTCTTTCTCTTTATCATCCTCAAATGGGTCCATGCATCTGGCTGTTAACCAGAAGGCTAGTGGTTAGAGCCCACCCAGGGAAGACTGTGGGCAGAATTCCTGCATGGCAGTAGGTTGGACTAGATGACCCTCAGGATCCCTTATAACTCCAAAATTCTATGATTCTATGAGCTGTGTCTGTAGCTCAGTGGTGGCTTTGCATCCAGATTGCTATAGATTCAGCCCCCCAAATCCCTAGTTAGGTTGCAAGGGTGAGGAAAGGTCTGACACATGACACATGAAGTAGGCAGCCCTGATCTAGATGGACCAGTGGCTTGACTAGCTATAAGGTAGGGGTGTGTGTGTGTGTGTGTGTGTGTGTGTGTGTGTGTGTGTTGCCCCTCCTGTCTTGCGCACACATCCTCTCCTCCCTCCTCTTGAGACCAGATTCCCTGAATGCTGCCAGGCTATTGAGAGAGGTCCATAATGGAGTAAAGGTGGAAACAAGCAGATCCAAAACTTGCCGCTGAACATTTTGCTTTAGTACTTGTTAACCAGTAGGTGGATGTGTCATGGATAGTCATAAAAAGGTGAGCAAATGGAAGCATTTTGTTGCCATTGATGCTGCTGTGCTGTCCTTTCCCCATGTTAGAAAATGGAGCAAGTAGTTATTACCTGGGGAGTGTTGTCAGAAGGATTGGTGGGTCTTAAAGTGGACACCAGGCTCCTCAACTTAAGAGCTGCTCCTCAAACTTCAGGAGGTGAGCCTTTTGAAGACCAGAGTTTGCACATATGCTTTACTTCTGCCTCAAACATCCCCCCTCTCCTTTTGCATCTTATTTGTTGGCTTTACTAATTTATATCCCACCTTGCTCTATAAAATACATTCAAGGCAGTTCGCATTTTCTCTTTAAGGGTGTGTGTTTTCTGGTTGCAGCCACTGCCAGAGACTCTGCCCTTTCTGGGTTCTAGTACACTATATTGTATTTTCTCATCTGATAATTTTCTGGAGGAGCCCAAAATCTTTTCAATCCCAATTCCCACCCGCTACAATCTCAGGCAACCACCTAAAATGTCCCTGAGGTGGGCTGACCCTATTAGTGCTCCTTATTCCCTCTTCGGTGTCTCTCTTTTGACAACGGCATTTTTCTGAGTCTGTCTGGACATGGGGGCCCTGTCTAGCCTCTTTTGACTCTCCATGCACACCCACCCACCCCAGAGCTCTGTGTTGTGGTGGAACAAATTCAAACACCTGAGGCCTTTGGCTTAGCAGTGGGCAAGGGATGGGAGCAAGCAGCTGGGAGGTGAGGTTGCAATATCTTTTTTCCAGCATGTCCATATTTTGAGGAATGGCTTCATCATCAAAGTGCCTTTCTCTGTCTCTGTGTGTTTCTCTGTGTGTGTGTCTCTCTCTCTCTTCCCATCTCCCTTCTTCAGTGGAAAAGAAGCAGCAGCAAGGAGCGATGCATCTTTGAGCTGTTGGCAGCACAAGAACTGTTCTCCAGTATTAGGGAGGCTGCACTCAAATTACCTTCCCAACCACTCCAGGTCATGCTGCTCAGCGAGTCATTAATAAAAGGAAATTGCAATCAGCTGCTATTCCGCTCAAGAGGGATGCGGGAGCGTTAACACCATCAGCATCCTCATCAACTGGGACTTGTTTCAAAGAGACCCAAATTCGTTATAAAGGCTGGGCAAGAGAGCTGGGGGAGCTGAGGGGGGGTGGAGGAAATGCTTTATCTTTGGAAAATCAAAGGCAGCAGTGCTTGCGAGGAGTCTCTTTGCTCTTTCTCTCTCTTGAGAGGGAGTGTGGGAGGCATACTGGTTGCCAGATAGCTGGGGACTGACAGTAATTCCAGCTGGCAGAATGGCTCACATCTCATGTCCCCTGAATTTGCTGCAGGCAAGGATTGGTTGCAAGGCCGTGATCCTTTCTGGGCCTGCAAAATAACCCATAGCCCCTTAACCCTTCCGCCGCCACCCGCTCCTCCTGTCTCATTAGGGTAGAGAACTTGTGAAGAGCACAGTGACATTTTAACACCTGCTCTTTAAACTCTACTAGAAATAAGGATTTGCAGTCCAATGAACTGGGCATGCAACAGGGATTCAGCACCACTAGTAGTTGGCTGCAGGAAAAGATTTATAAGTACAATATATTCCATAGTTCACAGAGGGGAAACACTGTTGTGCCCTCAGTTCCAGCTCACCCAGATATTGCCCCAGTGTTGGTGGCCTGATCTGACCTGATTGCTTCTGAAATTCCAAAAGAGCTTTGAACAAACCCTGTTGCATTGGATCACAGGTCCATTGAGTCTAGCATGCAAATTCCATTAGGGGCCAACCCCAAGCTCCAGAACTAGGTCATCAAGGCAATGGCCAATCCCCTCTTGCCTATCTCCAGCATCCGGTATTCAGGGGTATGCTGCCTTAGAATATGGAGGCTCTACTCAGTCTCTCCATGAACATGTCACCAGTCCTGCCTCCGTGCAAAAAGCTATCTAGGCTTGTGGCCGATGCTTGTGGCCCATGTTTACCAGAAAGTGGTGTTTGAGTCCCACAGACCCCATCTTGCATCTATATTGCCAGCCAGCCAGCTTGCTTGCTTTGTATGTTTGCCTCTGTATGTGTGTGTGTTTGTGTGTGTGTGTTCAGGTGTTAAGTGTTTCCCACTTCAGTTGTAGAATTCACATAGGATTAGCTCCATATTAACCCCACTGCACAATGCCCATCCCTTCCTCCCCTGGCAGGCCCTAAATTCTGTTGGCATGGCAACTGTGTCAACCACTTTTGAGGGTCCCCCCTCCCTTCTCACCCTGTGATTATTTGAAGGGGGGAGAGAAAGAAAGAGAGAAGACATGAAAGAAAGGAGAGGCAAGAAAAAAGCATGCGGGGTGGCGAGGAGAGAAGATGGCTTGTCTTCAGTGGACTAATTACTGCAGGAGGCAGATGGGGAGGGAGGTCTCTCTTTAAGTGCTGCTTCCTTCCTCCCCCCTCCCTCACCAATGCTGGAAAGAGATGGCAGAAGGCACGCAGTGACCTGCTGGCAGGCAGGCAGAAGAAATCAATACTATTGTAAAGGGGTGGAGGGAAGAGGCAGGAGACTCTGTGGGTTTGTCACCTCAGGGTTTTGCTTTGTTGCAGTCTTGGGGAAGGCCAGGGGGGAGGGCCTGACTCTGTTTTTGTCCCCTTGCTTGGAACCCGTTCCTTGGAAGTGATAGGTGCACCAAAATGCTTCATTGCCCATTAGCTGCAATCTGGGCCCGTCTCTTCTTGGAAGGCCAGATGGGGTGTGTGAATACTGGATCCTTTTGTGCCAAGGGGTTGTTTTACCAACCCTTCCCAACGTAGACAGGCTATGGAAAGCAAGGACCAGCTTGTTCTTTTACACATTAGCAGAACATATCACTCCCTGTGTTTTGCATGTGTTTCATAGATGGACAAATCTGCCAATTTTCAGTTTCTCTCAGGTCCTCATTTTTTTCCAACCTTAAGATCAGTTTGTCCACATGGAAGTTTGTAAGAATTTTTTGTGCACGTTTTTCCAAAAGCATGAATTTTTGTACAGGGTTTTGCCCACTAGGCACATTTTCACAGGCAATTTCTCCTAATACAAGGTACAGTGGTACCTCAGGTTACATACGCTTCAGGTTACAGACTCCACTAACCCAGAAATAGTGCTTCAGGTTAAGAACTTTGCTTCAGGATGAGAACAGAAATCGTGCTCCAGCAGTGTGGCAGCAGCAGGAGGCCCCATTAGCTAAAGTGGTGCTTCAGGTTAAGAACAGTTTCAGGTTAAGAACAGACCTCCGGAATTAATTAAGTACTTAACCTGAGGTACCACTGTATTTTTGTACATTAAGTTCACTAGCATATACAATTTTTGGTACAGTTTTTGGTTGGAGAATGGATCACAACATTTGGATAAGTGTGAATTTTGAAGGACTGCTGTGTTTCAGGTTACTTGTTAGTTTGGGAAGTGCAAATTATGTATGTTTGCATTAAAATGCAAACTGTTTAAATTCCTCCCCCATCCCTTAGTGTGTTTGCACATCAACCTCTAGTGAAAGAGAGGCTGAAATCATTGTTCTATCACTTATACAAGCATAAACTAAAAAATAATAATTCTCAAATTGTAGAATAAAATGCTGCTGTATGGAATTCCAGAAGGGTTTTTTGTACACTTTAGTGATGCTGACTGTACAAATCCAGAGATTAAGGTGGGAGAGGAGAAGGAGATATGTAATCATTACAGTCTTTCTGTGGCAAGACTATTGCAAGGGTTGTCAAACATATGGGGGCCTGTGGGCACACTTGCAAACCAATGAAACTGATGCATTCACATTGCAATCAGCTACACACCACAGCCTTTTCTATGGGCTATCATATAATGCTTCTCTTAAGCCTAGTTTCAGTCTGTGTGGGGAAACACTGAGGAAAAACCTCTGTGCTCCCACAAACAACATGTTGTTGACTGCTGAACTACTGTACAGATGTACATACCTGGGCAAGTGTTCCAACCCTTGGAGCAGGGGCTTCACTGCCAATTACCCAGGGCTAAAAACAGGCAGCATGTTTATTTGAGAAAGGATGAAGACCAGTTCCCTGGAGTCTGGGATGAATGCAATTAGAGCCAGTAGTTTCCTCGACCTGTTCCTGCCCAGATAATCCCCTCCACCCTCTCCCACCTGTAAACCAACCAAATTCCCACCCACTCTCAACTGTCATTCCATCCTCCTGTCAGCTCTCCTTCCACTTAACCTTAACATTCCCCAAGCAGTCTCCTTCACGCTCTAAACATAAACCCCATCAAACAGGGTTCATTTCTGCATTATTTAGAATGAAGATCTGAAGCTTGTTGCTCTTCTGTCCCCAGCAAGGTGTGGATTGCAAAGTTGGCCTGCCTCTGCGCAGCTCTGGGGTGCAGACACCTTCCGCACAGGAAGTCCTGCTTCCTTGAGCTCCAGCGTGGAAGAAAAGCAGGGGTATACATGAATTAAATAAATTACGCTGGTGAGAGATGGACAGAAGCCCTGGTCACTTGGACTCTGAAGTTAACCAAAGGCATAAAAAACAGAGCAGGTGTAGGGCAAAAGGGCAATAAAGATGTTTTCTGTAGCCTGGCACTCCTTCTCATGGAGACTCACTCTACAGCTGCATTCACACATGGGATTTAGCCTGGTTTTCTAATGTTCATTTCACACTGTTCTGCCACATCTCGACCACTATGCTGCCATTTTGCAGTAAATGTCATTCACACAGCAGCAACAAGCAGTGTGCTGCCCACTCTGTATGTACGTACGCCTTGCCAAAATACTGGCACGTTTTCTCATCAGACCAAAAGGTGCGAGCCTTAAAATCGGCAGGGAGCATAGCACATGCTAGTATGCCGCCTCACTGCTTGTCACGTG
The DNA here is from genome assembly GCF_964188315.1 of Podarcis muralis. Taxonomy (NCBI): domain Eukaryota; kingdom Metazoa; phylum Chordata; class Lepidosauria; order Squamata; family Lacertidae; genus Podarcis; species Podarcis muralis. The sequence goes on along the minus strand of NC_135661.1, from coordinate 41,001,848 downwards.
AGTGGCTGTGACGTGAACCCATTAAAAAGGCAGGCAAATTGCTGCAGAAAACTCCCGCAATTTTTGCAGGTTGAAGAGGCTGCAAATGGAGGTTTTCTGGAATCAAATAACACAGAATGAGCATTAAACTTGCACTATGTATCATTCCATTCCATTAGTTTTTTGGAAGCATATGCCTTTATGCTATATGTAAGCTCAGATAAAATGTGCAGACCAACAGGGAAATATCAGGAAAATAAAATAAACTGCAATGTGAATGCAACCTAACTCTTTGAAGACCTGGGTTTGGGGACATTTGCTGTTCTAGCTGTGTCATTTACTTCATTGTGGTCTTCCTTCCTCATTCATAGAATCATAGAATTGTAAAGTTGGAAGGGACCCTAAGGGTCCCCATGTCCACTCCTCTACAATGCAGGAATCTCTGCTAAAGCATCCATGACAGATGGCCACCCAACCTCTGCTTAAAAACCTCCGGTGAAGGAAAGTCCATCACCTTCTGAGGAAGTCTGTTCCATAGTCAAACAGCTCTTACTGTCAGAAAGTTCTTCCCGATGTTTAGTTGGAATCTCTTTTCATGTAACTTGAATCCATGGGTTTGAGTCCTGCCCTCTGGAGCAAGAGAAAACAAGTTTGCTCCATCTTCCACATGACAGCCCTTTGTCATATCACCTTTCAGTTTCCTCTTATGCCCGACTCCCTCAACTGTTCCTCATAAGGCTTGGTTTTCAGACCCTTGTCAATATCCTCCTTAAATTGTGGTGGCCAAAACTGGATACAGTACTCCAGGTGTGGTCTGACCAAGGCAGAATAGAGTGGTACTATAACTTCCCTTGATCTGGACACTGTACTTCTGTTGATGCAGCCTAGAATGGCAATCACTTTTTTTGCTGCTGCATCACACTGTTGACTCGTGAAGCTTGTGGTCTACTAAGGCCCGTGAATCATTTTCACATGTACTACTGGCAAGCCAGGTGTCCCCCATCTTCCAACTTTTATCTGGTCTTGTGTAAGTTGTCGCCATGTGTGTTGATGGCTTCCCAAATGCTTCCTGGATTTTGTGTGTGTGAGAGAGAGTTTCAGGGCTAGTTTCAAATATCAGAGCAACAGCTTTCAAGATGCCAAGGCCATGTGTGCATTGTAAAGGCACTCGTAGATTGACAAGTGATGGATTGAGAGAGATTCTCTTCCTCCACCCCCCTCTTGTTGACCTTGGGGGCAATTTGTGGAGTCTTGATCCCTTGTTCTGTGCTCTACTAAGGCATGTTATCTGTATGAAACCATGCTCTGATGTGCCTGCTTGTTATCACTGGTTTCCTTTTTAATTCTACCTCCCTTCTCCTGCCATGTCCCTCTAAACAGCCTTTGAGAGGAGGAAGGGTAGAGCATGCTTGCCTATCTGCAGAAAGCAGACTTCTGCTTTTATTTATGACTTTATAAATGAATGTGGAAGGGCAAATTATTCCCAGGTCACAGCCTTGCCTCTTTGCCTCCCCCTTTTCTTTAATCTCTTTTATTCCTGGGTTAAGCCTGATGTCCAGTGGCATTTCTTTACTCAAAGGCAGATTTACCTGGAGGTGTATGTGGGTCACATGAGTAACAGCTGCATTGTACATGCAGATTTCTAATCCTGGTTGGAATAGTAATATCTTACAATTCCCCAAGCTGCTCTCTGACCTGAAAGATATCCTAAAGCTTTTGACATAGAGGGAGAGAGTTAATGAGAGCATACACACACCAGGGAGGGGCCAGAGCTCAGTGGTACTGCATGCTGTGTATACAGAAGGTATTGCATTTAGTGCTTTGCATCTCCAGTTGAAAAGACCAGGCACAAGGTGATGGGAGAAGACCTCTCTTTCTGCCCGTGGCCCTGCCAGTCTGCCGTGAGTAAATACTGGGTTAGATGAAGAAATAGTTTGACCCCGGTGTAAAGTGGGAATGTGTGACTGTCTGTGAACACTTGACATTCGGCTGCAGCCACCTCTGGTTTGAAATGTGGCAAACATACTAGCTACATGTCAGCACAGATAATGCGTTTTCTGTTGGTGTGGATGAGCTGTTGGGAGAAGGGGAGGATAGGAAGAAAAACTGGCCACAGAACAACCTTTCTTGACACACTGCTTCTTATTTTGCTCCATTCCAAATCAACCTTTGCTATAGATTATCCAAAATGGATAAGATATGCGTGCACCTTTTCCACCCCACCCCCTTCCCAAATCCCTTGTGGACATGAATTCAAAATATTCCCCTCCCTCTTGGATCTTCCAAATGTCATAGAGACCCATGCACTTGGAAGAGCATCTTGGCATTAGATAAAAATTGGAACATATGCACCCTAAGTCGAAGACCGGCAAGCATGGCAGTCTCGGGGCTGCCGCAAATAGCCCGTGGCTCTCTAAATTTGGCTGCAGCAAATAACTGCTTGGGATGACAATGTATTTTACAGTTTCTGTTTACCCAGGGCGTGCAGACTGAGTCATCAAGCCATCTCTTCTGCTGGATCAACATTCCTCTTCCTCAATGAATTATTTAATTGGAAAGAATGAAAGACACAGCCAACATTTTTTTTAAGCAACAACAAATAATCTGGAAAAAGCTATGTGCAGTCCAACTTCCCCCTTCCTCTCCCCCAGTGGTGTGGGGCAGACAGAAATGGGCATTTTGGCAAGTTAATACAGTACAGAAAGGGTGGGACTAGAGTGTGTCTTCAGTGTGGGTGCCTAAAACGGAGTTTTATAAGGTGGATCTCCCCGTTCCTTTCTTTTTAATGATAAGCTTTTAAAGATGTTTGACATCTGTAACAAACAGCTGGCATCCTGTTCTGGAAGAATGTCCTTTTATTTCTGAGCAGGTTGAACTGCCATTAATAGTATAATTAGGTGATTATCACTATACAGCAGAAAACTGCTTAATTGCAGAGTGAGCTTTTCTTCCATTCCTGTCTCTTTATGGCGGCATTTGTTTTAGACTGCAGGAATTTCCCCCTCTGTTTTGTCGTTTGAGGTTGTTGTTGTTATTACTATTATTATTATTATTATTATTACTACTACTACTACTATTGCTGCACCTGCACCTGACAACTGTGCTTACACCATGGAGTTCAAGCATCTATGTTGACATAAATCTGGCGGGGGGGGGGAAGGAACTTTGCCACCCGGCTTCAGCTTATTCAACTTATTGTTTCATGCAGAAGGCCCAAGGTTCAATCCCTGGTATCACTAGTTTGAGAGATGCTTGATAACATCCCGCTCTGCTTGAGACCAGTAGAGACTACTCCATTAAGGCAAGCAGGGACATCGCCACACCAAGATCAGTCTGTCTTCAGCCAGCCCCCACACGCCTACCTTCTGATTTAAAACCAGTCCAGGGGGTGGCACTGGCTGTCAGCTTCCGCCTCCTTAGTCTCTAGAGTTGCCTGTGTAGAACTCAACACAGAACGATGAGGACAGCAGCAGAGTTAAGCCACATTCACACCCTAAGTTTAAACCGCTATGATACTGCTTTAAACATGGCTTCCCCCAAAGAATTCTGGGAGCTATATGTAGCTTGTTAAGAGCGCTGAGAGTCATTAGGAGAGAGTTATTCCCTTCACAAAGCTATGATTCCCAGAGTTGATTGTTAAACTACTTTGAGAACTGTAGCTCTTTGAAGTTTAAGGAAGGGTCCCTTCCTCACTTCCTGCCTGGGCTGTGGCTGCTGCTAAACATATGAGGTGGCCACGGCCTCTCATGTTTTGCTCTTTCTTTTAAAAGAAGGGCATTGAAAAGTTCACAGGAACACATGTCCCCTCCATGCCAATTTACACTTCCTAGAAGGTCTTCGGAGTGTCATGTCACAATGGAACCACACCAGGAAGTGTGGCTGGCTGCTTCCTCCCTCCCTCCTGCCACACTTCCTGAGGTGGTTTCAGAGTGACATGACAGCATCGCCTTATTTTGCATTGCTCTGAAGCCCTTCTAGGAAGACTTGGTAGAAGGAGTTGGCATAAAGGGGCTCATGAAGAGGCCACTGAGAGGATTAAAGGCTTTTTATACCAAGTGCCGGGCAACTGTTGTACATTTAAGGGAAGCAGCAACCTCCCTCCCTTCTCCAAAGAGATTCTCTCTGGCAAACTTTCAGAATTTAAGGTAGGGAGGCCCTAGGATGGAGCGAAAGCTTCCAAGCATTCCACCACCCTGGGGCCCACTATGTTTGCTGCTGCTTGTGGCAATCCTCTCCCTTGTCTCACCCTTGTCCCCTGCCCCCTCAGAATGATGTAGATTTGTTGCCAGTTTTGTCCCCACTCCTGAAAATCACCCCAAAAAATTCCCTCGGCCTACCACTTGCAAATGGATTGGCAGAATTAAAGGCGGAACATTTTAGTTGAGCCTTAGAAGTTTTTGGGCAACCTCAGGTGAAGTCTCAGACCTCAGCAACAGACCCTTTTTCAGCCTCTGCCTCCCTTCAGCAATATGAATATTGTAACATTGGTCTACCTTACAGGGTTGTTGTTAGGGTTATGGTGAGAAATTATGTTTAGAGCTTTGTACAATTTCCCCTGCAGTCTCAGCTGCCTTCCAAGAACAGCCTGCTTTGTTCATTGGACATGTAGGGCGAAGGCCTCCTTAATGGATATTCTTCAGCTTCTGAATTCTCTGTCCCTGGTGGTGAAGACTTTGCTTCTGGGACTGTCATCCAGAGATGAGCACAAGGCTTGTTTAAAAGCATGCTGCAATGCAGATTGTGTATGGAGAGGAAGGAGGCTTCTGCTGTTCAGAAAAGAAAAAAAACCCTTAGTGCATTTCTGCACATTTGCAGTTCCTTGTGCACACATAAGCAGGCTTGCAGGATTGTGGCCACACTGTGGTGCTGTCTTCCTCTTCTCCCTTCTTGGAATTACGAAGACTTGGCTGCTCCTTTTAACTGTATGTTATGGTGGCTTTTAGCAAGCCTGAAAGCAAAAGGAAAACCTTGCTGTCTGCATATATTTTAATGCTTGTGATGGAGAGCTAGTTTTGAGAGATTTGGAGAATACATTTGATGCAGCATTGGACAAGAGGAAGCCCTTGGCCTGACACAATGTTTTGCATTCATATGTTGTTTTCTGGTCCCCAAAATCCACATTATTTGGAAGCCTGAATCCTGGAATAAGATTTTATGCCAGGGATAGGCAACCTGTGACCCGCCAGTTGTAGCTGTACTCCTTCAATCAGTCAGTATGGCCAGTGGTCACATATTATGGGAGTTGGGATCCAGCTGGTTTGGGGGGGCACGGGCTCCTCATCCCTTCTTTATGCAGAACCAAGCCAACTTAAGCAAAAGGCCTAGAATTGCACGTTGCATCGTGATTGAAGAATTCTTATTGGGCATCACCCTCCCCTCCACTGCCAGAGGTAGAAAACAGCCTCCCAGCCGTTCTCTGAGCCACCCGCTGCTCCAAGCTTTCCTGCTTCTAAGAATCCACTTCACTGTAACTTGGCAGCAGGGAGATAAAGCCCTAAGATTAAAAGCCAGTCAATCAGATCCTATTGGCAAGAATCAAGCACCGCAGTCACTCTTCCCTCCTCCCTTCCTCCCCCCCCCCCCCCATAAGGCGGGCAGGCACAGGGAGAAAAGAGTCCAAAGCAGCTGAGCCGCTAACACACGCTGCATGACAAGATGAAAGCCTCAGGAGTGAGTGGGAACGTGCCTGTCTCGCTTGAAGTGGAAATATAAAAGGAGGTATCCAGCCACCTCCGAGCTCTTTGTTAGGAGACCTGTTCCTTGAGCGGCTCAAAGGAGAGACAGACATGAAGGTTTTCACTGGGTCATCTGCTCAGTTGCCTGGTGAGGAAGCGGGAGATTCCCTGCTCTCTCAGAATACTTGCCGGTTCGCCAGGCACTTCCCTCCCCTGCCGGGAACAAGGCCCGCCGGCCGGAGGGTCAGGTAGCTGGGGGCTCGTTTTTCAAATGCCAGCTTCTGTTTATCTGACCATGATGCGCAAGCAGAGTCCCAGAGTGTAAGAGAGTGACTTGCCGGCTGTCAACAGACCTCGTTTTGCCAGTAAGCGGCTACTTAGTGGCCTGACCGGTTCAGCTGCCAGCAATGCCTTCACTCGCTTAGCTAGGCCATCACATTATGTTGGGTTGTTGTTTATTATTGCCTTGGCACGTTCCCAGGAGGATGCTAATGGGCAAAGGGTGTGTAGCCCATATTCCTCTTCAGAACAGTATTTGTGAAGGGTATGAGTTGAATATCCCCAGGACTAGCACCAGTGAGTGAGTTTCCAGCTGAGCAGAGTTTTTAACCCATCATTTTCACCAATAGCTCTCTGCTGTAGCAACTCTTTCAGAATTGGCATGATGGAGGTGATGTTTGTGCAAATGGGCACAGAGTTGTTGTTGTTTTAAAAAAACATATCCATCTTCCCTCCATCAGGGAACCTAAGGTGGCATATATGTGGTTCCCAGGCTATCACTCATCCAGGCATTGCCTGCTAAGTCTACAGACCATACTTTGGAACCCTTATTACCTGAATGATGTTGCACAGAATATCCGTTCCCATTCCAAGAACCCACCTAGACTTGGTCCCAGCAGCAAGCCATGAGTTCCTTACTCAGGGCTAGGAGCCCTTGATGAGGGTTGCTAATCTGATGCCTGTGAGGTGGCTTTTGAGGCTGCTGATTTTTAGCAGATCTATTATGATGGAGCCCAGTGCAAAAGCTCTTTGCTCACTTAAGACATAGTGTGATTGATTGATTGATTGATTGATTGATTGATAGCAGGGGGAGTGGGAATAGCCTTGCTCCTCTATTTTCTGTCAGTAAAGCAAGAACACACTGAGACCATTGGTTCATGTAGCTCAGTACTTTCTATTATTCTGACTGACTGAGGCTCTCCAGGGTTTCAGATGCTGAGACTCTTCTAGCCATTTCTGGAGATGCCAGGGATTGAACCTGAGACTTTCAGCATGCAAGGATTTTGTTTTAAGTGACAACACAGTCATAAGAAGAGCCCTGCTAGACCTTCCCAAATGGCCTAGCCTCTTGCCTACCACAGTGTTGGACTACATGAAGGGGTTCGATTCCCCCTCCCTTGTTTATATTCCACCATTTGATAGGCATTCGAGGACAAGCCCCTGCTCTGGAAGGTGTGTGTGTGTGTGTGTGTGTGTGTGTGTGTGTGTGTGCACGCGCAACCTGAAAGGAAGAGGCGTGGAATGGATGCTTTCCTGCTCTTGATTCTCTTTTGTGCTGTGATGGTGGGGGCATCACTTTTCTATCTGTACCTGTCATCGGATGACACCCTTGACACCTGGCCATCAGAAACAGGAAACAAACAAGGAAGTGGGGCCTGGTCTGTGCCCCTTCTTCCACACTGCTTCCTCCATTGGAATAAGGCCCTTCTTGTTGTTTTGCTAATTTGTACTTCCTTCCTCACCGTGCTTTGCCTGGGGAGTGGGGGGGCTCCTGGCACAATCATCAGCATGCAGTTCGCAGTCCTCGCTAACCAGGCAGGCTGGTGCACACGGGTGGTGTTTGTTTGACACCTGGGAAGTGGAACGCGGCCCCAGAACAGCTGTCGACAGCACGTCCTGCCCGGGTTTTATGGCCCTAGCCTGTGCACGCAGGGATAAATAACCTTCTAATCAATTTCTCCAGCTAACACAGCGCAGCGACACAGATAACGTCAGCAGCATATGCCGCCTGCCCCAGTGCACTGGCGAGTCAGCGGCTCTTTGTCGGTGTTAACCAGGAGCTGAGCTGAGAGGGGATTTCAAATAGGACCCCCAGGTCAGTGGGCAGGCGGGTTAATCCGCGTATGCGGCTCTTAAATCCAGCGAGGCCAGGAGGAAGCTAATGGCTCAGTTCAGAAGGCAGGGGCTGCTTTTATCCCTGGCTAGTCACTTCCCTGTTTGCTGCCTCTTGTATGAAATGCGGAGGAAAGAAGCGAGATTGTTTGTTTGTTTGTTTATTGGGCCCATGTCTGTCACCGCAGGCACCTAAAAAAAATTACAGGAACACAGAAGTCTTGATTAGGAAAACCCTACTGTAGTGCTCTGTGCATGTCTCTTAACGCTTGTGTTTCCTGTGCTCCTGTGAAAGATAGCTACCATGCCTGCTCCGGAAACAACACAGACTCTGATCGAACTGTAAATAGATTCAGTTGTGGGCAGGGCCTTATGTCTGTCTGAAGTAATATTAGAAAAGGGCGGTAGCTCAATGGTAGAGCATCTGCTTTGCATGCACAAGGTCCCAGGTTCAATCCCTGGGATCTCCAGGTTGGACTAGGAGAGACTCCTGTCTGAAACCCTGGAGAGCTGCTGTCAGTCAGTGTAGACATTACCAAGCAAGATCAACAAATGGCCTAACTCAGCACAAGAAGTTGTAATTGTGATGGGCTCTTGTGATGGTTTCTTGCTACTTTATGGGAGCAGGCATGGTACACAAATGAGGGTTCGAGTCCTCCTGCCCTAGACTCACCACATGGCCTTGGACAGGTCTCAGTTCCCGTACTCTAAAGTGGGGATGTTGTATGATTTTTCTCAAGGGTGGCTAGAATATCCAAAATGAATATTAAATTGGAGCTGACAGTGTATTCAAACCAGTTGTGTTGATTTTATTTTATTTATACAGTCTTACCTTGGTTCTTGAACATAATCCATTCCAGAGGTCCGTTCAACTTCCGAAACGTTTGAAAACCAAGACATGGTTTCCGATTAGCTGCAGGAACTTCCTGCACTCAAGCAGAAGCCGTGTCAGACGTTCGGTTTCCGGAAAATTTTCAAAAACCGGAATACTTACTCCCAGGTTTTCGCTGTTTGGGAGACAAAACGTACAAGTACCAAGGTACGACTATATATTGTTGGTTAGTTTCTTTTCTGTGTGCAAGTATGTGCACCAAAACCCCACTCCTGCCGCCATAATCCAAACAGCAGCTGAATGTACAAATAAGTACAAATTAAACCATTTAAATATGATCTGAAGCTAAAAAAAGCTGACAGCATACATTTGGTCCTATGCAAATTATCAAGACCACTTCTTATAAGATGTTTTGCCAAAATACTTCATAAAACACAATCCACAGAAGTGGGTGGAGGCGGGGGTCACCAGGCTGTTGAAAGGCTGACAAGCCAATCTAGGCCTGAGCAAAAGCCAGATAATGTATGTAGGACAAAAGTGTGCTCCTGGTTGGCTGGAAACATCACTGGTTGGCATACACAGTTTGTGGGCAGAACAGAGCGATTTAGGGTTTGAAAAGGAAGCCAGGAACTCTTGGCAGACAAAGAAGAAGTCAGGTGTGTGTTTGTGTTTGCTTTGGAAAGCTTCATTCTACATCAGGGGTAAAGAACCTGCAGACCCTCCAGATGTTGTTAATCTCCAACACCTCCCTTTGGGGAAGGGACAGCAGTTAGAGCATCTGTTTTGCATGCAGAAGGTCCCAGGTTCAATCCCTGGCATCTCCATGCCCCCAGCCTGAAACCCTGGAGGACTGCTACCAGCCAGTGTATAAAATACTGAGCTAAATAGACCCAATGTTCTGTTATTGCATAACACAGCTTCCTGTGTTCCTTTCAGCCCCATCCAGCATGGGCAAGAATGATGGAAGCTGTAGAAAAATGGAACTCCTGGGCACATCAGCCTCCCCGGTCTGCTGACTCCTCACTAGCATCTTCCACAGGTTGATGTTCGACTCTGGATTGTTACCCAAGAAGGAGGTGTTATTGTTGACATTGCCATGTATTGCTTGATCCTCTGACATCTTGGAATGAAGGATTGTGTTCAGGCCCCAAGGTTCAGAACTGTGTGGCTTCAGATGTCCACAGACCCATCATTGGCAAAGATTTGTGCCTTTAGTTGGTATGTGGAATGTCTCATACTTCAGTTGAGGCCTTTTCTGTTCTTAGTCTGAAGCCCGCAGCTCCAGTGCTAAAACATCATGGCTGTTTTTAAGGGCTCTCATTTTAACTCTTCTGCCACCTTTCTCAAAGAGAGAAAGGGGGAGAGAGACCAATAAATAGCTCACAATGGCCTCCTTTTATCCCATTCCTCACTGTGGAATGTGCTGCTTATCGCCTTTGGAATCTTTGCATTGCAATTGTATGCAGAGTAATTACATCTTAATTTATGATAATCCCAGGAGTGGAGGGCAGGAAGGAGTCAAGTCTGGGAGGCACCTGTTTTCCACCCCCCTGCCCTTCTCCCCCTTCCTCCGTCAAGATTTCCTCTTGCAGCTGAATTGAAAGAGACAGGCTGAACAAAGGAGACACAGGAACTGTTTTAGCAGCGCTGTTGGGACATTGGGCGTGTTTGTATTTATAAGCCAGGGCGGCTTTGCTCCCACACCATATTGGCAGTCAAGTACTGTGCTGTCCACTGAAATTGGTGGCTACACAAAGCCCCACAGAGAGGAACTCCCGCTGCTTCCCCTCTGCTTTGTCCACAGGCTTAGAAGCAAAATAGTGGCTGTCCCATAATCCCTTGCATTGGATTAAGGCAGTTGGGAGGATGCTCCTTTTAAAAGAGACTCCTCTTATCAACCAGTGGCCACTGTTCCTGATAGCTAAATAATGGATTGGTGATTGGTGGCCATCACTGCCCCTTGTTGCTAGTTTGCCTGTGCAAGAAGCAGGCTGGCTATTTACACTGTGGGCCTGATCCATCAGGGCTGCTCTGCTTATGTCCTTACCTTCATTCTTTTTGTCCAGGAGAGCAGCCATAATGAAACCAGTGGACATAATTTGTGGCTTGGGAGTTTGTACGCTAACCTTGTTTGCCAGCTGTGTCTTTGCTTCTGCTGACTGTGGGAGTCATGCTTAGTCATGCATGGTGGCCTCCTTAGGGCTTTATAAATAGGGGTGAGATTGGGGTTATCCCAGGCAGGCCACTTGTGGTTCTGCAGAGATGAGGGGCAGCTGAACATTGTTCAGACTTCTGTTCTGCTGTACCCCACAAATAACATAACTCTGACCTCTTTGGGGGCAAGTCCAAACTGTAGAGCAGAATTGGCTTGTCAAGTGATCATTCCAGCAGGGAACTCCCACTGCTTTACGCGATTGTACTTTTAGAAATAGAAGGCAATCCCATGCAAGTTGAGTGAGCAAAGACCCTTTATGCGATAACCAAGATGTGCCAGGCGCCTGGCTGTGGGGACCTCTTGCTAGCCCAGACCAGAGGGGTGGCAGCATCTTGTCTCAGCTCAAACCAGCCTGTTGTGCTCAACCACACACAATTTTATACCTCTTTCCTTTTTTAATTTTATTTTCTTGCAATGCAGATACCTAGTCCCCTGCACTTCAGGTTAGTGCCAAAATATACAAGCAGCAGTGTAAAAAAAAGAAAGTGATGGGGAAGAACATTTGGGGTACATCCTTAGAAAATGGGAAGGGGGAAGGATTGGCTCCCCCACCTTCCCTTGCTCAGGGCAAACAATAGCCATGCAAAGGATAATCTGAAGAACGTGTTGTGCTATTGGCCCTTGGAGATCCAGAGAGCTGCCTGCCCTTTGTAGCATCAGTGCGCAGATTTGAATGCCTGAGACCGCTTTTGTCTGGTGAGGCTTAGTTATTACCCAGCAAAATAGAGCCTCTCTTCCTTCCTTCCAAGCAGGCAAATTAGACACTCTGGCAATTTCAGGAAGGAGGGGGAGTCCTTTATCTCTCACACAGCAGGTTGCATTTTCTGAGCTTCTGGTTGCTAAATTCAGCCAGAGACTGGGTCAGCAGGAGGATGGGCCTGGAATGGATGAATCCACTGCATAGTATGCTCCTTCCAAAGGGTGGCAAATCACAGGGCTTAATTTGAACAGACGTTTTCACCACGACTCTGAAGTGGACCCTGTTTTTGTTGTTGTTTTGTATACCAGGGTTCAGCTCTGCAACAGGTGAAGAGAGGTGAGCATCTCTAAGTGCATTTATACTTTCCAGCTATACGTATTGAATAGGCACCAATTTTCTCACTGTGGGCAAAGGAGCTGCCACGTGCTGAATTTCTGCCTGCTCTTGGAGATGTATGTGCAACTCCTGTGTGGATTCTGCAATTCCACCATTATGCCACATGGGTGCAGAATTAGGCCCTACAGAGCACAAAATCCACATGCTGAAATTTCAGTGTTCACATCAGGCGTCCCTTTAAGTTGTAGTGCATCTTGGCTTTGTGGGTTGTATTAAAGGAAGGAGACCTGTGATTTATGGTTCTGTCATTCTGAAAGGCTAGATATAAATAATTGTAGTATCTGTAAGCAACCCTTTAGTGGCACATGCAAAGGCCTTTGTTTTGAAAGATGGAAGCTAACATCACAATTAGCTAGGTTTGCTGGGCTATTTCATTGTGATTATTTCCTGCTTCAAACTCTCCAGGTTCTCAAGTGGCAACACACCTTGCTTTTACACATGCAAAAATTTATCTGAGTGATTTTACTCCCATCTTTGAACTCAAGCTGAAGAACCAGTGGCAAGACTTGTGGGAAGTCTTAACAGCAACCAGCTTGAGTTGAAACCAGTATTCTGATTGTGGTCGAATGCATCACTTCGAAACCAAAGTAAGGATGCACTGATGGTTGCACCTGGAGCAGCTGCCCATCAGTCTCTGTGTTAGAGCAGGCATGGGGAACCTTTGTCTCCCCAAATGTTGCTGAACTAAAATTCCCATCAGCCCTAGAAAGCATGGCCATGAATGATAATGGGAGTTGTAGTTTCAGTAACATTTGGAGGAACAAAGGTTCCCCACACCTGGTTTAAAGCATTCTTGCTCACAGAGCTACAGTTCCAAGAGTGTGGTTTATCAGTTGATACCTCTCTCCAGGGAACTCTGGGAACTGTAGCTCTGTGAAAGGAACGGGGATCTCCAAATAACTCTTGGTACCCTTAAGTTACTGGGATTCTTTGGGGAAAGCCATGACTATTTGATGTGTTAGCATAGTGCTATAAATGCATAGTGTGGATATGGCCTACTGGGGCTCTCCAGCGTCAGTGGGTTTCAAGCGGTAGACCCACCTGCAACTCACAGCCTGCTTGCCCGGTACTCTAATCAGGATAAATGGAGGATCCCTGAATTACTAGGATCAAGTTACTGACAAAAGACATCTTCTGGATTTGCAACAAGACTAGCATGTAGTCCAGTATGACCACTCATTGTGCCATACGCTCCAGTATCTACTTGCCTGTCTGTCTCCTCATCCTGTGCTTAGATAAGAGGTTAGGGTGCTGCTGTGCTTCCTTTTTCCCATGTCTCATCTGCCATGCTTTGTCCAATCCAGATCCCCCCACCCTCCTCTCTCTTCTCCCCAGCCTTGGTTTTTCAGAGCCTGCGGTTTGGTTTGTCAGCCAGTTTGTCATTTAGCCGTTTGGAGCCAGCGCAAATAGTGACATTTGCCGAGCGTAAAAATTCAATTAATTCCAGAAGGCAGATTAAATATAAGTGAATTTTAATAATTTGCTCTAAAGGCTGAGGATTACTGTAGGCAAAAGGGAGGAAATGACACTCGTCCGATAGATTTTTTTGGCACAAATATGCAGGATCGCTGGCCGAATATAATTAATCTCGTTAATTTTCAGCCTTGGGTTTGGAGGGGGCGGTCAGAGAGAGAAGAAGAAAACAGGCGCATGTTTCCGCTGTGAAGGCTTGATTTGCTTGGGGCTCTTGTTTTTATTTTATTTTTTAATGAGAGGTCGAAAGGCCTTGGAGTCTTTGGAATTGCTCCTTGTACCTTGAAAGCTGTAATCCAAAGATGGGAAGCCTGCTGCCCTCTAGATTTGCCTGAACTACAACTCCCATCATTTCTGACTATTGACCATGACTGTATAAGGTGCATAAGTAGAATTTTCTATCAGTCAGGGATGGGGAACTGTTGGCCCTTTGGATGCTGTTGTACTACAATTCCCATCATTCCTCACCATTGACCATGCTGTTTGGATCTGGTGGGAGCTGGAGTCCAGCAACATCTGAAAGGCACCAAGTTAACCATCCCTGCTGTAATCCCAGGTGTGCATGTGAGGAGGTGACTGCTTCATGCTCCACTGGAGAGACAAGAGAGGCTATATATGCATGTGCTCAGGGGAAATTATATTTATCTTTATAGTATCACTCAGATATACTTCATCAGACTATTTCAGGTGCCTCAAGTTAGTGAGACAAGCCACACCCACACCCACAGGGAGAGTTCAGGTTAGTTGCCAAAATGTGCATAGAAATTGTAACCAATAGCTGAGAGCCAGGGCAGTGTAGTGGTTCGTGTGTCAGACTAGGAGACTGGGAGACCAGGGTTCAGATTCCCACGTAGCCATGATGTTCACTGGGTGACTTGGACCAGTCACTGCCTCTCAACCTAATTTACACCACATGGTTGTTGTGATGAGTAATTGAGATGGGGGAGAACCATATAGGGCACCTTGATGATCTTGGAAGCAAAAGTGGGATGTAAATGTAATGAATTAATAAATTATCTAATGCTACCTACTTAGCAGCTTCCTTTCTGGACTCTCAACTTTGCTTGAATATATGATATTATTTAAATCATCACTTTGAGGAGCTTTGTGCACACGAAATGCATGGCAGGAAGAAATCGACATATTTATAGTATTTAAATGCTGTTACAAACGTGCAGAGACCTCAGTTTCTACCTCATTTGGTCAAGAGGGGCAGTCCCGACAGGTTCTCTGGGTACTTAATGATGTAGCAGTGGGGTGCATGTAGGTTACCAGCTGTGTTCCTGCCATCTTCCGGATGTGCACCTGTGAAGCTGAAAGCCAATGCCAAGTGTAACACAGCCCATTCTCCTGCTCGGCGCTCTCTAGCTCCCTAATTATTCCATGTGTGTTTCTGTAATTTACACTCTCCAGCTACTGATCCATCAATAATGAATGGGTTACCTGTCTCTGCCGGTGTGGTTGGTGGGGAGATTTAAGAATCTGCTTTGAAATAAGAAGGAGGGCGGGAGAGATTGACAGCAGAAAGCAGCCAAACACTTTTGCAGCTGTCTTCCCTTACACCCATTCAAGAGGGTGGCTTCTTGAATGCACCCCTACTTGGTGCAGGGTGGTTGGCACACCTTGTCTTGGCTTTTGTGCCACATTGTTAATGCTCAAAGCACCAGGAATGGGTGGTTGGAAAGAGAAACCCTTGTACATCTTTCTATTGTGCTCACTTTGCTCATTCTCTTCTGCTGCTCCCCCCCCCCCCCAACACCTTTCCCTTTGGAGAGCAGCATAACAGTTGCACTTGAGCAGATTTGCAGTGATCTCAAGATGCCACACAATCTGCTTTGCTTGTTTAACCAGGTTGGTCCTACTCTGCCTGTGTCTCATCCTGCCTTCCTTCTTGACTAGCTTTCTTCCCCCAGGTTCTTTCCCCCCTCTTTAAACAGATGCCAAGGGTGGTGTTGCATCACAGAGGGTACCCTTCATCAGATATTATGAATCGTAAACACTCTTGGGTGATCAGAAGAGGGATTTCTCAATTTTTGCTTGCCCTTTTCTCCTCCCCTTCCTGTCGTTTCTTCCTCCTTCTCTTCTATCCCTCCATGTAGGTCATCGTGTCAAAACTGTAATTTCCATGGTATTTTGATTAGAGAAAGCCATACTGTTAAACCAGTTTCACTCCGGTTTACATTTTCAGTGTACTTGATGTGCTCATTGTGTGTGTGTGTGTGTGTGTGTGTGTGTGTGTGTGTGTTTCAAACAACTACTTTTTGTGCTTTTTGTGAAAACTCTCAGTGCCCCCTTCTCTAGGATGCCATCACACGCCTTAGGGTCTTGCAGCATTTTGCTCTTCTCCAAGTATAGAAGTATATTTTGATATTTCCTTTTTTAAAAAGAAAAGGAGTTACAGAAAGTCATACTTAAAAGCCAGGAAGTGAGCAGGTTGGTGTTGGATGCCCATGCAGTGTGTCCGTCCCTTCCACCTGCTGTCTGTCTGAGAGAGCCGGAGTGGCCACCATTGATAACAAATGTGTTGGAGCTGTTGCCGTCCAGCCAACAGACTGTGCCAACTCAGCTTGTAATCAGCAGAGCAGCCTTCCAACGGGCACTTGTGCCAAACGCTTACCATCCTGCTTGGCCCTGCATATGCTGCAGAGATCACCAACCTGCCCATCAAGAAGCTGTATCTGGCCCTAGTTAGTGTTACCCTGGTGACAGGGAAAGGTTGACTCCAGATTGTGCAAAATTTTAACAACAACAAAAAAACCACACATTCCCATGTGTGCGCATGTGCCATGCTGGTCTTTCTTTCATGCTGACCATCCCAGAGTGGATCTGTTGTGCAACAGAGACAGATTTCTTAAATCCACTTTCATTGCACAAACCTAAATTTTCAGTACACACATGAATCCCCTTCCACAAAATGCAGACAGTCTGGAAGAGACTCTTGCCCACTTCCTTCCTTACTAGTTAGACGATTCTTCCTTCTTGCCTCCTCCTCCCCCTGTCCTCCCACTCTGCAACCTAGACACTCTTCTCAGCTGACCTGAACTTTCCCCCATGTGTTCATGGGCTTAATTGGAGATCTGCCATGCTTTTGCTTTGCTTGCCCCATCGGAGTTGCCTTCCTATTAATGCATCATGCTCCTCTGTGCTCTCCCAACAGGAAAGCCTTCCACTAGTTGCCCCACATTTCGCTTTATCCCTGGCCAAGAAGCACATGTGTTTTTGGGGTGTCTGTGGGTCATGTAAATTTTCATCGGTGTCTTCTTGCTGACCTTTGATTGCCTTAACTCGGGTGAGAAAATCTGGCTTCCCAGATTTGCTCTCCTGCCTGGACCATCTCATTTTTCCTTCCAACAGGGATAAATGCCCAAGCCATAGCTTGTATGCTGAGGCAGCTTGGCTGATGTCGTTCCCCGGCTGCTAGTCAGCCAGGCAGCCAGATGGACGCTTCAGACAGAAGCTTCTCTTTCCCACTGCATTTGGAACACAAAACGCTTTTGTTATGAAAGAAGAAAAGGGCCAGATCCGTACCTTGGTCCATTTATCTCAATGAACCTAAATTGTACTACTACTGTTGTTGATGATGTGTATGTGTATTGGGGTCCAGAGTTTGTAAAGAGTGAGGAAGACTTTCAATGGCAGCCTGCAATTATTTTCATATGGATGCTTTGGGCTGGCATGATCTTTGAAAGGTGAATATTGCATTGCAAACAAAATCCTGTGCATTTTCTGTGCTCAGAGCTCAAGGTTAGCAGGGCTGAGAGCAGTGTCTGCTTGAGAATTTGGGAGAGCCATCAGCAGATAAAGACTAGATTGGATGGTTCATTTGTCCAAATCTGTACAAGATCACAGGGAAGGGGAGCCAATACAGGACAGTGCAGGATCTGTTCACCAGCTCAACTGTGCAGCTCAACTTGAGAGACTATAGCGCAATGAGCCACCTGCTGTGTCCATCACCTAGACATACTCTTTCCTTTTCCTGTCTGTGCTAACACCAGATTGGGTGAGGAGGGACCAAGGCTTGGTTTAACAATTTGTGTTGACGGGTTTTGCCAGGGGCGAAACTACCTCTGCATTTCGTCTGCTGGTCTTGCTCCTTTGCCAAAGGCTGGTTCAGAGGCAGCAAGTCCAGGAACATGGAATTGATTGACTCAGATCCTTGACATTTGTGAATCGTTGAAGTCGATGAACTTGAAAGATTTCTGCAGACAAAGCGTGTTAGATGGAGGGGGGCAGAACGTAGAGATCAAGTGGGAAGACAGTTAGGTGGGCTCCCCTCTTGCTTCAGGGCTAGGATTAGTGACCCAAAGCCTCTCTGTTATATTACCTGTTCCAGCTTCATGTTCATGCCTACAGGACTGCTTCCTGGATGAAGACTTAACAGAGGGGGGGGGGGTTGTGAGTTACATACTGCTCCAGCTATCCACAGATCTGCCCAGGAAGTACATGCTGTGGTGTTCCTCAAACTAAGAGCAGGCTCGATGCAGAATATCACTTACATCTAATTCCGAGAGGTGTCCAGAGCACTGTCTAGTCCTGTTATGTTGGATTAGTTTCAGTTAGTAAAGCTCGAGGGTGTGGGCAAGGTGATTGGTTTAGTCAGGGATCCACTTGTGCTCTGGACCCTTGCCCCTCTTGGCTGATAAAAACTAGCAGGAAGGGGACATCTGGCTTGGCCAGGGAAGTGATTAATGCCTCCCTGCAAGAGGGGGTGGTCCCTGCCTTCTTGATGGAGGCAGTGGTAAATGTGTCTTTGTTAATTCTCCTTGACTTCTCAGTGGCCTTCAGTAGCTTTGACCATGGTATCCTTCTGGAGTGGCTTTCCGGGTTAAGGGTGGGTGGCACCACTTTGCGGTGGTTCCAGTCCTACTTGGTCATTTCCACAGAATGATGCTTGGGGAGTGGTCTTTGACTCCATGGAGCCTTCAATGTGGGCTTCTTCTGGGTTTGATTTTATCCCTATGTCATTTAACATATACATGTAACTGCTGAGTGGAGTCATCTGAAGTTTTGGAGTATGTTGTCAGCAGTATGCTTCTACTTCTCTACTTCTCCTTTACATCTGCAGGTGTGGCAGGGGATGTGCTGGGCCATATTCTTGTCTCAGTAATGAACTAGATGAAAGTCAGTGACCTGAAGACTGAGGCACTGTTGGGTGGTTCTCTAGACCGGATGGGTGGGAGGGGGCCTGCTCTTGATGGGGTTGCACTCCCTCTGAAGGAGTGGATACACAGCTTGGGGGTACTTCTGGATATATTGCTGTCACTTGACTCTCAGGTAGCCTCAGTGCTGTGGAGTGCCTTCCATCAGCTTAGGCTGGTGGCCCATCTGTGCCCCCATCTGGACAAGGATAGCCTAACTTCTGTTGTCTATACTCTGGTAACCTCTAGGCTGGATTACTACAACACATTATACATGGGGCTGCCTTTGAAGACTGCTTGGAAACATCAGCTGGTGCAGAATTCAGTGGTCAGGTTGCTCACCAGGGCAAGGTGGTTTGAGCATTTAACGCCAATCACGGCCCAACTGCACTGGCTGCCAATTATGTTTCTGGGCCCAATTCAAAGTGCTAGTTTTTACCTTTAAAGCCTTAAACAGCTCAGGATTGCAATACCTCAAGGACCGCCTCTCCCCATATGAACTAAGCCAAACCCTACAATCTTAATCAGAGAACATTCTTTATGTGCTTCCTCCATGAGATGTTCAGAGGGTGGCAACACCAGAATGAGCCTCATCTGCAGTAGCTCCCTGCTTGTGGAATGCTTTTCGTCTGGCACCTAGCAAAAACTTTTCTCTTCTTCCAGGCCTTTGGCTAATTAAACAATCTGGCCTTTTAAACTGTGTGTGTGGGTTATTGTTGTTGTTTGCTATTATGGTTTGTATTTATGAAGGGCAGTATAGAAATTTAGTATATAAAAAATAAATAGCTCTGAGTTGTCTACACTGACTGGAAGCAGCTCTCCAGGATTTCAGAGAGGATGTCTTTCCCAGCCCTGCTTGGAAATGCCAGAGATTGAAACTCAGACCTTCTGCATGCAAGACAGATGCTGTACCACGGAGCTACGACCCTTCCTTTTCCTCAAACCACACAGTGCTGGAGAAATCCAGTAAAAAGTTGGAAGTTACGTTCAAAAGCCAATATGTCCTGAAATTATATTTAGAGCAGCAATATCTCATCAAGTTTTTTTTTTTAAGAAGAAGTTTGCCCCAATTAATCAGGAAACATGTTTCTTTTTTAAAATGAGTGCCAATTAGTTTTAATATTAATAGAAGAACGAATAATAACTGCAAATTTCATGTGTCATCTTGGAAGAGGCATTCCCCAGTATCTCTTGCCCAGGATGGAATGCCTCTTCTAAGGCAGAGCCCTGCTGCCAAAAACGCATGCATTATCTGGAATCAAAGGAAAGGTGGCTTTTCTTCAGGATGACTAGATTGCTTTATCCACATATGCAGATTTAATTTATGCAAATTTAATTGATTCATCAGACTGGTTCCATTCATGAATTGAGTTTTTTCTTCTTTAACCAGGTTAGAGTTGCAGTGAAAATTCTTCCAGATCCCAGCCATGGCAGAACAGATCAATAATATAATTCCTAGGGCATTCTGTGGCCCCACAGTGAGCCAATAACTCATTTTGAATGCAGAACATCCGAGGTTCAGTGCCCAGTATCCCCGGATAAAAGGAGCAAGGAGCAGGTGGTGGGGAAAGCCTCTGCACGAGACCCTGAAGAGCTCCTGTCAATCAGAGTAGATAATTCTGGGTTAGATGGCCTTGTCTAATTCAGTGTAAGCAAGCCTCCTGTGTTCACAAATCAGCTGCTCTGTGCAGCAGGTGCTGAGTAGATGCTGTAAGATATTAGTAGTATCGAGTGTGTATGTTGTGAGAGAGAGAATGCACATAAACACACGCTTGCGCACGTGCCTGTATAAATACACAAAACTACCTCCCCGTGATGCAGGGCAGCAATTCTTAGCAGATGGTGCTGGTATTAGGAAAATGAAAATACATGCAATAACTTTGCTATTTGCCAGCGTTAATTTCTTATCCCTAGGTAAAACCTTCCCGCTGGCCTATACCACGCCATCTGCGTGTTCATAAAATACATTATGCTGGGTTTGATAGGCTGCATGTGAGCATGTGCTGTTCTGTGCATGCCCCAGTCTGCGGAGCAAGGATTGAAAGGGAAATGGGGCTGAGGAGTGAAGTCGCTAAATCCTAGGACACCTTGCTAAGACAGATTTCTGATCCTAAAAGGCCACCGGATTCAGTGGAGTTGAAGACCTACTGGACTTGTGGGGGCAGTACCTTGCAGGGCACATGCTATCCAGCATAGCTCCAATTGCTTGCTGGTGGAATCAGCCTAACTATTTCATCAGTCATCTTTAGAAGCTGGCTTGCAAGTACTGTACCTTGACCTAAACACAGTGTTGTATCCAACTGAGTTCTACTCAGAGTAGAAACAATTAAATTAATGGGCCTAAGTTAGTCATGTATTTAGTGTTAAATTTGGTGTTTGATTAGGGAAAGGCACTCTGCACATGCTCTGGTGCACACTGTTCACACCTTCTGAAGCTAAGCCCCAACAATTTATTGCTGCATTTATTATTGCATTTCTATCCCACCTTTCTAGCCAAGGAGCTCAAGGTGGCATACATAGTTTTCCTCCCTCTCCATTTTAGTCTCACAGCAACCCTCTGAGGTGAGCTTTATGGCCAAGTGGAGATTTGAACCCTAGTCTCCCAGGTCCTAGTCCAACACTCTAACCTCTACACCATGCTGGCAACTCCTCCACAAGCATCGCTGGCAGTTTTGTGCATCTGCCTTCCGGTGTACACCAAAGCGTATGTTGTGTGGCCTCTGAGGCAGGAGGCCCTGGCTAAGTGTTGGAGCATATGCTTTGCATAGGCACCTCCTGTTAAAAGGATCTTGGGTAGGAGGCTCACCCCTACCTGGGACCTAGGAGAGTCGCTGCCAATCAAGAGTAGACAATGTGGAGCCAGCCTACAGTCGCTTCCTGTGTTCATGTCTGTTTCTGCAACGTGTGAGGAGCTGGTCCTAGCCTAAGGCTTTCTCCTCCCTTCTCCTGGCCACTGTTTTGCAATTGCCCAGATGCACTCTGAAATGGGAGTTAACTTTGTCGTGCTGGTTGCATTGGGAAGGAGGAAAGGGGGTGTTTAAGTCTTCATCCCCCCCCCCATCTGCTGTCCAATTAAGGCCGAATCTGTATCTTGCCTGACATGCCGCCCCGTCCGCCTTCCCAAATGAGGCGATTAACAGGCAGTTTCTTCCTTGCGCCTCGGAGCGCCCGTCTCCTCCTGTGTGCGGCGGGATTGATAGAGATTGCAGCTGACCTTTGCTAGGACAGGGAGTATTATCATTAATACTTCTGTATTTCGCTGGGTTCATGTGACGCATAAATCTCATATCAACTCAGGCAGGCAAAATAATCTGCCAGGCACCGTTATTAATACACCCCACCCTCGCTGCGTAAGGGCTTTGTTGTGCTCTCAGCAACAAAAGGCGAAAAGCACACCAGGTATTCCAGTGGGGCTGCTGCTGGTGTGCAGGGTGTGGGGAGAGAGGGAGGCACCTGGCTGATTTTCTTTGCCTGCTTGAGACAGGCAGCCATGGGCCCCTCTTGTCTCATAGCAGCCTCTTCAGTGGGGTGGGTGTGTCTCCTTTTTTGCAAGGAGGCAAAGACACCATGGGCAGCCTGGCAAGGCAAGTGAGCCAGCCTTGCTTATCAAGGCCTGTCTCTCCCCATTGCCCACTCCCCTCAGCAGCCCCCAATAGGCCTTTTCCTAGTATCGTGTTGCAACTCACAAAGGCGAAAAAACATTACTGTTGTTGACTTTGCCCAAAAACTTGGGCGCTTTGATCATGAAAGAGCCTCCCCATCACAAATGAGAGAGGAGACAAGCACACAAGATTATCTTTTAACATCTGATTTCATCCGTGCATGACAAATTTAGGGCAGGGTGGCAGGGGTTGCCACCAGGTGTTTCTGAGCTCCCAACTCCCAACAGCCCCTGCAAGCGTGGGCAAGAGGCAGTCATGATGGGGGTTTGATTCAGCAATATTTGGAGGATCAAAGGTTTCCGCACATGTATTAGGGGGCCAGACCAAGAAGATCCAGGTTCAAATCCTTCAATAAGGCACATGGACCCACTGGGTGACCTGGAACTGTTTTTCTCCATATAGCCTACTTCTCAGGGATTTTGTAAAGATAAACTAGAGTAGTTTCATCTACATTGCAAGAAATTTCAGAGGAAGGGTAAGGATGCAAATATGATACGTCAATCCTGCCAACAGTATCTGATAATGATATCTGTTCCCTGGGATCAGAATCCACCTTCTGGCCAATGGCGCCAGTCAGCATTCATCTTTGTGATTGTTTTATGCTCTGCGGGATTAGACGCATGCCATGGAAAACAGGTTCCAGGGTGAAGCTTTGGTGGGCCTGGTCTCAAAACAATGCCCTGGCTTCTAGACAGTTTGAATGTGAACTTTGGTATGATAAATAGGTCCTGGGACTGGACCCTGTTTTCCTGGCTCACTCTGAGCAGAAGCTGCCTGCCTGTCTCCCATACCCTGCCCCATTAGTCATTCGAGCTGGTCATGGCCTCTCCAGGCAAGAGCCTTGGCTGACAGCTCCCCCTTGGCCTGCAAATCAGCTGCTGCTGCTGCTGGAGCCATCACAGAGCCAGCTGCCTCCTGGGCCAAAAGCCCAGGCTGCTTCTCTCTCTCTCTTTTTTTTGTCTGTTTGTGCCTGCCCTCTGTTTTTCTGGCAAGGCAAGCCAGCCAGCCAGCAGGGTGACTTACAATTAAGCAGAGGCGCCTAGCTTACTTATGCAGATTACCCCTTCGATTCTAGTAAAGGGCCAGTTCCTCCACAAGTAAGACTTACAGATGCTCGCCCTGATACAACTGATATGGACCTTCCCTTCCCAAAATAGGTGGCCCCAGATATGCCTAGCACAACCCATGGACTCCTTTTTCCTTGTCTCCAGCAATGGTGCAATTAGCCAGAGATTGCTGTCCAGGAAGTGTGACAAGGCTGCTGCCAGCTGCCACAAACGAATTGGCCTTGTCTGCTCCCATCTGCCCCTTGCTCTGTTTATTCCCACATGCCCTCATTTTTAAATCCTTGCACATGCAAAGAGAGGGAGAGGGGGCCAGGTCACCTGCCCAAGGCTTTAGTTGGCATGAGAGGTCAGATGGCAGAGCAGAGAAAGGGGGATACGCAGAGGAGGTTGGAGGGAAATGCTCAATGCTCATTCTGTGCAAATG
The DNA here is from genome assembly GCF_964188315.1 of Podarcis muralis. NCBI lineage: Eukaryota > Metazoa > Chordata > Lepidosauria > Squamata > Lacertidae > Podarcis > Podarcis muralis. The sequence goes on along the minus strand of NC_135661.1, from coordinate 40,978,175 downwards.
TGCAACTGAGATGGTCAGGAAGGAAGCAAGAGTTAGAAGGGGCCTCTAGAAAAGGATTCAAGCCTGCTCAGGAGCTGTTTCCCACCACCCCCATGACCCCCAAAGGTGTGCCAGCTGACTGTGGGCACTCACCGGTAGCAGAAATGCAGTGTACAGATGACACTCTTGCTCATTGCTACTTCTGATGGAGCTGAAAGGGGGCTCCTTCCTGGGGCCAAATTCTGCTTCATGTTAAGACCCTCGCCTCTTGGCGGTTTCATCTCTTTCCTGTTTTCTACCTGCAATGCTGACCTAATCTCACTTTTCCCTGCAACTGGGAGGCCTTGGCATTTAACAGGATCAACCTCTCATATGTGCATTGCCAGGGTAGGTATCTAGCCCTCTCTGCCTCCCCCCCCCCGCCCTACTTTCCTCTTCTCTCCTTTCTTTGCTCTTTCATTTCACCCCCCCCCCTTCCCTACCCCCCCCCCCTCGGCCTCTTCATTCCCTGTGCCAACTAAAGCCTGGGTGAATGTCTAATCTCCAATTTTATTCGCTCGGCTCCGTCCTGATTTACATAATCCACATAATCACCCTGGTTTTAATTGCCCACAACTCTGCGGAAAGATCATGTGGTTAAGTGGTAAATCATAATTAGATAAATAATTGGTTTGGCCACAGCAAGCTGCTTTGTTATACCTGCCATCTGCTGGGTAAGTTTCTCTCTCCCCCCACCCCCTTTCGATTAGAACAATGCGCCTTGGATGGCAAAAGCAGGCACCTCCCCTTTCTTATCTGCAAAGGGGGCTCTATGTGTGTGTGGGGGAGAATGACTAAACCTGGATTCCTGCCCAGTAGCTCTGTGCATTGCATGGTCTCCCCCCTCCCTGTCACCACCATCTCTCTTATCCCTGCATCCTTCATACACTTTTAACAGATGCATTAGCCATTCATTAACAGAGCTTGCTTAATGCATCAGAATGAGAAATTTGACTTCTTTAGCATAAAAGCTGGGAAGGGGGAACCACTGGGTCAGAAAGGAGGTGTAGGGACGCCTCCCCCTTGTGCCTCCCTGTTAGTTCTGCATCAGAGGAGAAATTGGAGACCTGGCCCCAGTGGAAATGGGAGAGGGAGGAGGGGGAGATTGTGGGAAATCCACTTTTGGAGATGCGTTGCACACATGTCCAGCCTCTCCGAAGTCTAGAGTGTGGCATCCTTTCTGGGCAGAGGGGAAACGCCACCATCCTCCATACAGAAAGCCCCCTGAATTTATAGGTGTCTTGCAGGTTTGTTTTTAAAATTTAGGATTCCTGTTTTGTGTGTTTGATTTTGAGGAAAGCCAGTTTGTCCCATCCGTTTGAGCAGCAGCTCCACCTGTTTGAACAGGGGAAGGTTTCAGCTGTCTGAAATCCCATCTATTGAATCAGGTCCCTCCTTTTCTTACCTCAAAGCCGCATTATCCAAGACCTTGGTGAGGAGGATAATTTTCAGGCCTCACCATTAGTTTCCGAGATACCGAGGCAAACCTTACCAAGTGCTCCTGCTTCCTGGGCGAGTGATAAGAGAGAAATTCACACAGCCTCTCCTTTTCCTTTTTTCTTGATCAAATTATGTCCCTTTGTCCAAGATGCACCTTAAAAAGCACCAGGAAAAGAACGGGTCAGAATTGGGTGTCCAAGGTGCCTTGGCTTTATTGAAAGTGGGCCGGCAGCATTGCCATGAGGGTGTGCAGGTTCAAGAGCAAAAGCGAGGTGGCAAGAGAGGAGTCTTTGACCGGTCTCTGGGTCGGCTCACCAGCGCTTTCATCGGAAGAATGGGGCATTTTGTTCCACGGCTCCCTTCCGCGCCTTGAGATTTCTTGTCGCCTTTTCAGATCTGTGTGTTTTGTTGGCTTCTCTCCCCCCCTCTGCCTCCCTCCCCGCTTTTTAAAATTTATTACTGCAGATGTTTGCACAAAACCAAGATCTTTTGTTGGAGAGCCCATCTGCTCTTCTCCTGTATTCCCTTCCTGCGTCGTCTCCTGCCTGCTGCCTCCGCTGCAAGATCTGCAAGTGAGAAAGTGTTGGGATGGAAAGGGGCCGAGGTCAGAGTCAGCGTAGTAATGAACTTGCCAGGAAAGGGCTTGGGGATGCATTGGGTGGATTTCCGAGACTTTGTAATGTGCACAAAGGTGATTATGCTCCTCCGGTCCCTGCATCTGCTCCCATCAGCCACACTACAGAAAGAAGGAAGGGGTAGTCCCTCTCTGTGCAGCCTCTTATCAAAGTCTGGGCCTTTCTCATTGAAGCACTTTGTAGCCACAATGACTATGTTCTGTCTCCCCTGTCAGAGGCATTAATGCCCCTGAATACCAGTTGCTAGATAGAATGCTGTTACTCTCACTTCCTGCTTGGCTGACTTCTGCGCGAATAGGATGCTGCATTAGGTGGGCCTCCTTTGGCCGGCCTGATCCAGCAGCTGAGCTCTTCTTATGTTTGTAAATACTCTCCGTGAGGGGAGAAATCTGAATTCTAAACAAAGGTACACCAGGTTTGTTTTATTTATTACCTGCCTTGTCTCTTTCCACTTTGAGATTTCTCCAAAGCATTGCCCCTGTATCTTTTTCAGTTTCTCGGTGTTATCATGAGGTCTAGAAACCTGTATATGTCTCTCTCTCTCTCTCTCTCTCTCTCTCTCTCTCTCTCTCTCTCTCTCTCTTTCTCTCTCCCTCTCTCTCTCTATACACACACGCACACACCTGTGTGGTATAATTCCCAAATGCAGTATGTGATGAAAGCATAGTCCTGCTCTTGCTGTGTAATTTTTATGCTTCTAGGGTTTTCACTAATTGTGAGGTGTGAGGGCAGAAAGGTTCCACTTCTGTAGCAGCTGCATTTTAGGCAGAAATTGAGTAGCTGCCACCTTTTCCTGATATAGAGATGAAACCTTCACCTGTTAGACTTCTGCCTGTCACACAGCACAGGAACTTGAGGCGGGGGACTGGTCATGGGTGCTTTTTAAAATAATGATGCCATGTGAATGTCCTTTTGTATTCCTACACCAGTGTCTTATTTAATCTGTTCTGTTTAGTTTTTTTAAAAGTCAACTAAGAGTAGTGAGGGGAAGGGAGCTGTGCTGGAAATGTATAAGGATGATGCTATAGTGTAGAGAAACTGAAGATGATGATGTCGTTTTGTTTCTTATAATACTAAAAGATGAGATCACCTAATGAAATCAATTGACTGTAGATTGAGGACAGACAAAAGGGAAGTCTTCTTCATACTACACACAATTAAACTTGCGAAATTTGCTGCCTCAAGATGTGACACCTGCTGCCTCAGGTGGCTTTACATGGACTCTAGTCAAATTCATGAAGGAGGAACTCTACCAACTGTTATGGTTGGCTAAATGGAACCTCCAGGTTCAGAGGCAGTATACCGTGATGTACCAATTGCTGGAGGACAACAACGGGAGGGGTATGTTGACTTCTTGACCTCATTGCAGGCTTTCCAAAGGCAGCTGGCTGGTCACTGTGGGAAAACAGGATATGTACTAAGCTAGGTGGCCAAGCAGCGCTCTTCTTAAATTCTTCTTTCTTGACTCTTTGAAGAATGGTGGTAGCATTGTTAATTTCCCACAATCCCCAGTGGAGTAGGCACAACTGATGGTCCGCTGCACAGAGCTGCAAGTTGAGCCAGTGTGATGTAGTGGTTAGAGGGTTGGACTAAGGCTAAGTGTCAGCCCCACGCAGCATGGCCCAGTGGTCAGGGATGATAGGAGTTGTAGTCCAGCAACTTCTTGAGGGCTGCAGGTTAGCCACCCCTGCTTACAGACAAATAACATTTTTTCTTGTCGTCTGAACGTAGCTGATGTGGAGGATTGTCATATTTCATTCAGGAGGGTGCTACTGCTACTGAAAATGCCCTGTCTCATGTCATCATATGGCCCTCCACACATCTTGCTTATCTCTCAGCATCTGGCATTCAGAGGTATACTCCCTCTCTGCATGGAGGGTCTTATTCTGCCGTGACCTAGCAAGTTAATTCCTATGATTACTTTGGGGTGGCTGGGTATGGGACAGGAGGCTAAATCCCTCTGGAATGTGGTCTTGAAACCAGGATGAATGGCAAATTCCTACAGACTGAAAAGTAATAAAATGGTCCAAGATGTGGGTTTTAAATTTATGAGAACCTTAGCACTTACTTTATTTACCTGCTTATTTATAACATTTTATACCACTTAATATAATAAACATCTCTAAGTCTTTTATACATAAAGAACAAATAAATAAAATACAGCAATAAAAGTTCCTGGAAATCAGATTAAAAAACTAAAACAAACCCTACGATATATCACAGATAACATTGAGGATTCATCACACCAACAGCAGCAATAGTAAATAACAATAAAAAGAGACATCAGGTAGGTAATTCTGCATATTGAGTCTAGCTGTTGGTCATAGCAGCCATCCTCTGTCTTGGCTTGTATTAATGCTTGCAGAGGAGTGACGGATGGATGCTGTCCTCTTTCAATGCTGTGATCACATACCCCAGAGTGGTATTCTTGCCAGCTCGGGCATGCTGCCTCTCTCTTGTTTCCCCTCGTGCCTGTGCTCTCAAAACAGGCTCTTATTAGCTGGCTTGTTGTCATTTGCCAGATCAATGATCCACAGCCGAATGATCGATGAACGAGCCTATAAAAACTGAATGGGCTAATAGGGCAACTAGAGGCTCAGGAAGGGTGGAAGGCTTCAGTTTCCACCCAAAAAGTACATGGAGAAAGCTGAGCAGTCTTTGGTTCACATAGCTACACTCTTTACATGTGTTTAGTTGGAAGCATTTTAAACAGGAAGCTAGATCAGAATTGTCTACACTGAGTAGCAGTGGCTCTCCAGGATTTCAGACAGGTTCCTTTTCCTGCCCTAGCTGGAGATAATGAGGATTGGTCCTGGGGCCTTATGCATGCAAAACAGCTGCTCTACCACTGAGCCACAGCTCCTTCATGGATGTTGTTTGCATATAACTCAGCACTGTATGTAGAAGCAAGCTTCCCTGCTTGGGGGGGTCCTTGGTGCATAGTTTCCACGGGATTGGGCCATGCTGAGGAACGGATAAGGTGCAAGGCAGGAAGAAATTATCTAAATCCCTATGTGCCCATTAGATCAAATGTTTTGGACCACATCTCCCGTCAGCCCTAGCCAGCATGATGGACAGGAGTTGTAGTTCAAATCACCAGGAGAGCACTAGCTTGGCAAAGGCTGTGTTAAGGCACTGCTTTCCAAACTGTGGTCTAAGTTTTCTTAGAGGTGTATCAGTGGCTCCTTGCCGACAGGGTTGGTGATGGTGGACAAGCTTTTGTGGAAGACAGCTTGGTAGCCATTAGTCCCTGCAGTCACAGAGGGTTATTGAGAATGCTTTAGGATAAATTTTGGGTTCACACACTGTCCTATTATTATGAGGGGGCAGCATCTGAACAGGCATGGAGGGTTCTTGGCAAGGAAAGCCAAATTCACAGGACCTATCCCTGCAGAGCTGTTGCATGAGCAACTGTTTGATAATGATTGAACAGTTTTATAGTTGGTCCTTCAGCACCACCTTCCTAGATCCTCAGCAGGGCCGTTGTGTTGTTGTCATCCCACTTCCCCTCCACCTCTACCGCCCTCCACATAGGGCTGGTGAAAAGTGCTGAGTCTTCAGCTCTAGAATTCAGCATGGGTCCATGATGTGTTCATTATCTCTTTTGCTCTTGAAGATTTGGGGCTGATGATGGAGGGTCTGGCACTGGTGTGATTGCCCAGCCAGATGTGTGGAGATCACTGGTGTTGCAGCTTTACAGAGCATGGCATTCTCAGGCTCTCTGTATGGCATGTTGACTCTCAAGCTGCCTTCATGCTGAGTCAGATCATTGGTCTGTGTTACTCAGTATTGTCTACACTGACTGGCAGTGGCTCTCAAGGCAGGTGATTTTCCCCATTTCTACCTAGAGACACCAGGGATTAAACCATCAACCTTCCACATGTAAAACACGTGGCCTACTGCTGAGCTAGGTGGCCCTTCCCATAGCTCGGAGGTAAGGCTTCTTGCTCTGCATACAGAAGGTCTCAGATTGAATACCTAGGATATCCAAGTCAGAATGTTGTGCTTCTTATCACTGGCAAATGTATTAGTTCTTTCAGGAGTCCTGATTTGGATGAATCCTAACACAGAGCACCAAGACATCTTAAGGCAGCCCTGTTCAGGGAAGTTTTTAACGTGTGATTTTATTGTTATTTTTGGTTTTTATGGAAGCCGCCCAGAGTGGCTGGGGAGGCCCAGCCAGATGGGCGGGGTATAAATAATAAATTATTATTATTATTATTATCATTATCATTGGGAGAAGTACAGTGTGGACCTTGGGGTATGCCCAAGGATTCTCAGCAATGTACAAGGGTTCAGTAGCAGACATAAAGGGTTCTTTAGCAAATGAAATGGCAGGGTCATTTGAAAAGCACCATGTTAGTTTGTTCACGCCTTGAGATGTGCAGGAAGTTGTGGTGTGAGTTAGAAAATATCAAGCAATGGCTTTGTGGAGACTGCACACCTCACTCTAGTCCCTGTTAGCCACAGTGGCTTTCCATGCTCTAACGCAGCTCACACAGCGTTTTTAATTTTGTCCAAATGGAAAACTGAGGCTCTGAGAGAACTCAGCCAAGGCCACACTGTGAGCCTGTATCCAAAGGAGAGATTGAATCCAGCTCACCAGAGTGATGCGCACTCACATACGCCCACCGCCAGCCAGCATCCAGGCCAGGGCGGTCATTGCGGGCGCTGTGAAGAGGGTTGGTGAAGAATGTTTACCACAGCGGAGCTCGCAGCAGTCTGAGATACCGGGCTAATCTCCACCAAGGAGGCTTCTTTCTGGGAGCCAATTAAAGCTGCTCTGATAGTCCGTCTAATTGAAATGCCGTCTAAAGAGAGAGATTATTCCAAGAGTGGTTTTTCTCCCTGCCCTTGCATTGTTGGATTAGAGCAGTCTTGCTCTGCTGAGGAACAAGAACGAAAGCAGTGCTGGCAGGAAATGGAGAGAGAAAGGCTACCGCTTGCCCTAATCCTGCGCATATCTAACCGTGCACCACAAGAAAGTTACCGAGTATTGTGTTAAGATGTCAGGTTTTTAGGTGACAGTGTTCCTAGAGATACATAATATCACTGGTCAGCAAGTCAAATCAGTCCCTTGAGTTAGCTTTATTGAATATATTTCAGGGTCAGAATGTAGTTATTTCATTTAAATCTCTTATTAGTTATTTATTGTTAGCAGCTAGGCTTGTTCTAGCCCAATTTTGGAAAGCCCTGGAAGGTGTATCCTTATTAAATTGACTTAATAAGAGTTGACACTACAGCTGGATAATACAGCTGGATAATATAACTGGATAAAGGACAGACTCGTTTACAACTGTCTGGTACAGTTTTATTGATTATATGGATAAGAAAAATTCTAAAGTCTCACAGACATCTAGATTTTTTGGGTGGTCATGTGTATGCTATAGATTGCTGTCTGTTCTTACATGGCATTTTCAATGTATACCTTGGGATTTTGGGGTGGTGGTGGGTTTTTTAAAAAATAAAAACAACATATAAAGCTGTTGAAAAAGTCACCAAGTGGAGATTAAGTGAGGAATGGAGGGTAGCCCCACACAGCCCCAGCTTTGTGTGTACATGATTTTGAGAATCAGGAACTCTGGGATTCAAACTTGCTCAGAAACTGCACTTAACATTGCTTTATGTGTGCCAGGCTAATCCCTGTGACTGAAATTTAGGAGGTGGGGGGACGACGAGAAGTGGGTGGCCGTGGCGGCTGTGGCATATCTGAGATTGAACCCTGCTTATAGCAGCTGTTCTGTTTGGCCTGTAGGGCTGCCTTATTTACTTACCCCTGCCTTTAAGACTGGATTATCCACTCTGCTAAGTATGCAGCAGAGCTAGGGCTGAACCAAATGGCCCTCTTCCTCCTTGTTGTGGGGAAATGGCATTTATGTCACTCCATATTCATGCCAGGAAAAACAACAATTTGATTTAGCCTCTCCACCACCAAACCCCCACAGCTCTGTAGCAATTACCAAACAGGGCGCCAATACTATACAGTAAACATAAACCAGGTTGAAACAAATATATCAGTTGTGCTTTCTCCCCACAACCAAGGAACCCAGGGGAGTGTAACTTTTTGGATGGTGCTGACAGGTGTGTTAGACATCCCTCATAGCCCCACCATGAGATCTCTGCTCCTTGGAGTGGATTCAGAAAGCAGAGAAGCATGCAGTTGTCATTCTCCCGAGAGTCTGCACCTGCAAGAGGTGGTTGTTTGTAAGCTTGGGTCATGGGGAGTGCTCGAGAGCACATTTTGCATGCAGAAGGTTTCATCTGCAATCCCTGGCATCTGCTGTTGAAAAGACGTCTCTTAACAGAGAACCTGGACAGTAGACAGTGCATGGCTAGTTAGACCAATGGTTTGATTCAGTGGTTTGATTCAACATTGTAAAATGCAGTACATGTGCCCATTGTGTGAAGGCTGGTAGGCTCAGCTGCCTCTTGGATATTGTGAGAGTCGAAGGGCAGCAACCCCAGCTTTTCTTGCAGAGGCCTCTGTGAGCTATCGCAAATAACATCATGTACTAAGCTTTCAAGTGGCTCCCAGTTGTCTGAATCCTGTCTTCGTTTGGAGCTGTAACTGATTAACAGCTTTGAAGCTGATTTAAATTAAAATTGGAGGTCTGGCAATGGTTGTGGCTTCTTTCCAGTTGTGTCGGGTCTTCTGCCCCAGGTGCTCTTCCCAGGAGAACACAGAGCCCTCCGTGTATGAGCTCTTCAGCTTATTCAGACATTTCTGTTTTGCTCCCTGCTCCTAAGAAAGAAAGAAAGAAAGAAAGAAAGAAAGAAAGAAAGAAAGAAAGAAAGCCTGGCTTGACTCTCCTAGCCAGGTTTCCTGGAAGAACATGACCAACAAGAGATGAGATCTCCAGGCTCCAGTCAGTCGCCTAATTAATTAGCTAATGAAGCATGCTGTAGGTGCACTTCAGATATTTTTAATGAGGGACGGAAAGCAATGTAACCAGCTCAGCAGGAATCACAGGTTTTGATAAAAAATTATAATAAGCAAAGTCATTCCTTCCCCCAGTTTCATCCACACGTGCCCAGTTTGTGGTGGAGCCCAAGGTGCTGAGTGTGTGGTTAGAGACATTGTGTTTGCCGTCAGGGATGCCAACGTAGAAGGCCACAACAATCCAAACAAACAAGCTGGCAACCACACCTTCACCAAATGCTGCTCCCTGCTTTGCATCTCACCCTCAAAATCAAGCTCAGAAGTCTTTGCAACGGAAAGTGCACATTCCTGTTTATTTTCAGGAAGCTGTCATGTCGCAAAGGTCTTGCAATAGTAAGTTCTGGGCAGACAAGCCAGGGACTTTTTGTAGACTTTTGCAAGGCCCATTTATCCTGTGCTTGGATTTGGACCAAGGTCAGACTGTACCCTTCATCACCGACAAAAGGATCTGTGCCATTAGCAGCTGTGTGCCAAATAAATTCAAGTGGTGTAGCCCTTCCTGCTACACCAGGGGAGCTTTACCTGGTTGATTCCCACTTATTACTTTCAAGTGGGAATCTCTCATCAAAAGTTGTAGCCCTTTCTAGGATTAGGAATGTTGTGTCTCCTGAGGATTCCTTGCTTCCCTCCTTTCTTTTTCTTATCCGTCTTTTTAAAGCGCCCATTAAGTGTCAGAGATGCCTTCCCTGTTGGCCAGTGAAAATGTGTGTCTTTGTTTCTATCTAGATATTTTTTCACAAACCTAGTTCCCTTTCATTCAAGCTATAGAGAAGAGCAACTTTTTGCTGTATGTCCCCAGTGTACATTCTCCTGGGGGTGACTCTGCCAAGGGGATACCTAGCCTGGGATCAGAAAACCTTGGCTTCCAGAGTGGAAGCTTTTTCCCCCAGCTGCTGACATGACACTCCAACATTAGGCTTGAATGCTTGTGAATCATGCCTAGCTTCTGCCTTGTTTCCTGGCATGTGCAGAATGTTTAAGTTGGTATTTGCATAGCACTTTCTAATGTTCAAAGTGCTTCACCTCTACTGTCTTCTTCTAGTCCTTACAACAGCCTTCTAAGGATGATCAGTATTATTTCCTGATCAGTATTATTTCCAGGGTTTCAGGGAGGGGACATCACCAGCCCTACCTGAAGATGTTGTCAGGGATTGAATTTGAGACCTTCTTCCTGCAAATCAGGTGCTGCCAACCTAGCAGTTCGAAAGCACGTCAAAGTGCAAGTAGATCAATAGGTACCGCTCCGGAGGGAAGGTAAACGGCGTTTCCGTGCACTGCTTTGGTTTCCCAGAAGCGGCTTGGTCATGCTGGCCACATGACCCAGAAGCTCTCTCGGCCAATAAAGTGAGATGAGCGCCACAACCCCAGAGTCGGACACGACTGGACCTAATGGTCAGGGGTCCCTTTACCTTTTCTACTGAGCTATGGTCCTTCCCTACCAGTACTTGATTTAACTAATATAATCCTCTCCCCACACACACACACTTTAGCATCTGTGTGAGAGCCAGAGGGTCCTGGGAATGATGCACTGGTTTTGGATCTGAGAGATGAAGGCTTAGGCAGCCTCCCCAGCTTCTTGATTATTATATACTTTCTGACAAATGTATAAGATTAGAAAACTGAGTTTACTGCATTTGGGATCCACGCTGGGAAGTGTATGTGAGGGTGATATCTGTACATAATGAGTTTTATGACTGGTTCGAAAATGCAGGTTTTGAAGTTATTGCAGCGTCTTGCCAACCATTGCGACCTCCTGGAAGGGGCTCGTTTACACACTTGGCTGCCTATGAGGAGCAGCTTAGAAGCACAAGAGACTGAGTGCTTGGTGGGTCTGAGAGCTGTGTGACTTGCTCAGTAATCCTGTGTGTTTCTGTTAAGGGCCAGCAAGGGTACAGGGAGACCAGCTCACTGCAGCTTTTGTACAGTGGCGTGGTGGTATTGTTGTGATCAGGGCCTATGCCATGATCGTTCATCTCGACAAACCACCACCTCTGGTTTCCATGCATGCCGTCACTAGAGTGGATCACAGGATCCTTGATGTGCCCTGTCACTCATGAACCTGACTTGAAGAGGTGAATGAAGTTGGCTCTTTTCTGCCTTGACTGCTTTGTGTATTGATCCTGAGTCAGGTTCACTAAGTATTTCATCAGCACCATGGATGGTTGTTGGCCCACCTAGGTTAGCCTAAGCATATTTATTAATAAAAGCATGTACCACATATGACTCCATGCACATGAAGCAGACTGAGCTCTTAGATTCAGAGATTGGGACTGTGCAGCGCTCCCCTCCTTAACTTTCCAGCACTCCCTTGTCAACTTCATCCATGCCTCATTATAATATCTGCACCAAGCTAACCCAGTGTAACATTAACCAGACTTGTCATCTTAACCAACATTGGAAGCATGTTTGCAAACCCTGTTAAACAGGAAACCTGAGTGGCATTAACTAAAGTTGTCACTACTGTGGTTCAAACACTAGAACCTGTTTAAAGCAGACAGTGATGTCCAACCAGTGTCAAAGGCCTACATGGACCTTAAGCAACACCTGACCTTCAGTTGTGTTGGTTTGCAGAGTCTCCAATAAAGAGGCCTAGGAGCCAAGTCACAAAGTCATCAAGGAAAAGCAAAAGAGAATTTGCAGCGGGGAAGGCAGGCTAGGGCCTTCTTGCAGTCTCATAACCATTGTTACGATGAACCATTACATCAACACCAGGCTCTCGGAGACCAAAGTGCATCTGTGAAGATGCTGCCTCACATCAGGGTTCCTTTTCAGATCTGAAATGAATGTTGGTAGATTTTGTTTTTTAAAAGGGGATTTTCCAGCAAGAGCAAAGTAGGAGAGGTGTGTGCCCTTCTCAAATGGTTCCAGTATGGACATGTGCAAACACGTTTTTGTGCTCTTGTGCATAGAGACACACTTGTGCCCTTGCGGCTAGTACAGTTTGTGTTCACTTGCACACCTATTTCTTCAGCCATTCACCATCCTGCATGCCAACCTGCAGTGGAGTGCAGAGTTTGCTGCAGACCCCAGAGAAAAGGCAGGGGGTGCTTTGGGGCACCTCTGGATTGAGAGGCAAGTGGGCTAGAGGGACAAAAGGTTGGGCACATTTGAGCAGAGGAGAGCCCTTTCCCACCCTCAACTGTTGTTTCTTTGAACGTATGCAGAGGGCCTGCTCCTAATCTTTGAGTTAACTGCATCTGGTGTGCATGCACCACATGCATGCCTCAGGATCTGGGCATAAGGGCCTCTCTTTGCATCTGTCTTCAGCCTCAGAAACCCTTATTTCAAAAAAGCAAACCTTTTCCTTTCCTGTGTCAGTAAAATGTAATCATCTTCCCAAGGGGAAACAGGAGCAACTTGTGCACTGCCTATGTATCATTCCCTCCCTTGGATTGTCTTAAGT